>NC_056738.1:408519448-408644887 GCF_019279795.1 Protopterus annectens
TGCTTACCTTCCACATTGACCTTCGCGGGGCATACGTTGTCATTCACAGTTACCGGGGTAGGACATATGCATGTTTGCACATTTGTCCTGCTGTCTTTCTTCCCACCTGTCCACCTAGGATCACCGGTTCAGTACATGTATTCTGGACAGGTAGCCCCTGCATACCCTGACCTGTTGTCATTATGTGTAAACACCCTGACGTTCAGCCATTGCCCTTGTTACGTTTTGCATAGTGCTGTGCCTTTCTAGCTGATTGCTGCCTAGGCATTCCGGACTGTGCGGTGGGTGATAGGGAGCGCTATTTCCATTGCATGAGTAGTGACACTCATAACATCCGTATTCATGGCTACGCCAGCATACCTCTCCAGTGTACCTGGTTATGAGGGACATACCTCATTTGGGGTCTTCAATGGGTCATGCTCCTCGAATCCTCAAAGTTCCACATTGAAAGGGTCTGTTACACATTCAGTGTTAGGTATGGTTTAGGTGAAATCCATGGTCAATTGACATTCATCATATTAATTCATTAAAGGATCTTCTTTAAAAGTGGGAACGGCATAGTTTAACCATCCTATGCCCTTCCTAGTTGAAGTTGTTAGTGAGCCATTGGTATGTGTTCCACAGGTCGCCCATTTGTTCCGCATTATGGAGGCGAGTGATCCCCATTTTGGTGATGGCAGATTGAGAGCTATATGCGTACGTGTTCGCATCGACGGTCTGACTTTGTATGGGGAATTTCTAATGTAGTCCCTATCTGTATTTCCTGTGCTATGCCTTACTGCAGCTGTGTAATTCCGCCAGATTTCCAGTTATGGGTGCCATCTTGGTGACGCTGTCCATCCATGGGAATCACCTACTGGACACTGAGATAGGGCTGTACACATTTCACACCTGCTTTCCGCATTATCCGTGGATGCTTTGCACCATTAGTGGGGATTAAGGCATGTGCTATACCCACATCCTCCCACGGGCGGGGCAACGGGATCTCTGCCAAACAACACTGAGGCCCATTTCTGCATACCCAGGTACCCATGGCTGCAACCTCGACGGTACACATTACACATGCTTAATGTGTGCGGCACGGGATGTGGACGCACTTCTATGGACTCGCCAATCTGGGGATTTCTGTTCATATGTCCTGCATTTCCTGGACACGTGTCATCAACCTTAAACACGCTTTTTGGTGAATATGTCTAGCTGTTCCGTAGTCGCTGTCACTTCTTTTGCCGATCGCAGCAGGGGTTGCGAATGGAGCAATTTTTGAGTCCTACAATGGACACCAGTGTGCATCTGTAAAGTGTAGAACTTGCTGGACTGTCACCATCTGGCCAGTGGTTTTGACTGCTGCTGTATGTTCCCGTTATGGATGTCTGTTTGACTACCCATATTATGTATTACTTGGCATATCTATATCCATGTGTCATATATACGGGCCGTCGGACTGTTGTGTGTACATATATACATGTGAACCCCTCGTTTCATACCTTGCTTTGTTACTGTCTGTGGATTACCTGTGTACACACATCTATTACCATACCATACCTTTCCACTGTACAGGTTCTGGCAGGGTGTACGGCTGGTTGGCACTTTATCTTGCTGTGTGTTACATTGACCTGTGTCTATCTGGCAATTCGCTGGCATGTCATGTGAGACTTACTTGATTCTATAGAGACCTGATTCTGTAATTATGACGTGCTTCCACTGGCCATATATGTCTCTGTCGTCTGGAATCTGTATGTAACCAGTCCTTTCAGGACACTTTCTATTGTTGTTCTTTTTTGGTTACATATATGAGTACTTTGGTATGTTGTGCTATTATTGTGTGTGGAGCATTTCTCCACGGGCCTCTGCTGACACTGGACATATATCCAGCTAGCCTAGCCCGGTCAACAAGTGTGAACCAACAAAACACAATTCGTACGGTGGCACCTTCTGACAAGTGGGTTGGGTTACAGATGAATAACCGTCATCAATCCCTGCTACTAACACACACGTTATTCTATCCACATTCTATGTTTGTCTTATCACGTAGCATGTGTTTCTCACTATTTGTACTGGTACTTTGCATGGCGTTGTCCGGTTCCATACTTTCAGAGGCTGACAGTTTTGAGACATGTATAACTAACGTGGAGGACACAGCATTAACTTTCTCTGCTGTGAGTGGATCACACACGCACAGGCGCACTTGCATTTCCTAATTGTGGGTTGCGCGCAGGCGCACATGCATATCCATATTCTGGTTACATATGTTTACTGGGTCTGTGTGGTTACGTGGTCTGTATTAGTTGTGACTGTTCCGGTAACATATCTCTGATCTGGTTGACGGACGTGTGTGGAACACCCTTTCACCTTTACACATGTAACTGTCTTTGCGGCACAGACGCATTACGTACACGTTCACATTTATATGTTCTATAGTCGTAATTCAAACGGGACTGCATTCACGTTTGCCGGTTGCTGTGACCACTACACATTTGCTGTTCTGTCTCATTTATATGCATACCCATGGTACATAGCTACATTAACATATTCCCCCCCACCCCCACCCCACCCGCACTCACGTACGTCACAGGCATCGATTCTCCTGCTGGGAAAAGTGCGGTACTACATGTTACACATTCCCTATTCCCTACTGCTCATGGCCCAGGCTGCATATGTCGTGACCGCAGGGATATTCGAATCACGGGGGCTTATAGCCCCAACGCATACCGGCCTTTGATTGTCAGGGTGTTCCTGTGGTGCTTTGGGTTTTGTCTTGTCCGCCTAGTGTACGGAACTGCCCTGACCGTGTATGAATGTCAGACGAGTCACATGGGCACGGTTTGTCCGTGTCTATGATACCATAACCCCCCCCATTATTCCTAACCGTGCACGCTGATTGGCCGGTGTGCCCGTTGTAGATCGTGTTATAGTAATGGCACACGGTCTGGTCGTCCGGACCTATTTCCATTAGTATACCTCGGTATTTATAACCTGTCTCGCTATGTTACATGGGTTTAACATTGTGTGCCAGCTTTAACTGAGCCACGGACATGTCCGTTGCTTACTTTGGGGCAGTCCCGCTCTGCTACACACATTTAACATGGCGGAACAGGTTGTACAGCACAGCAACGGGGACATCGTGCTCTCCGTCGCTGTTTTGTATTGAATTGCTATGTTGACTTTGTTTCACATAGCGAGACAGTGTCGACATTGGCAAAGGACATCTCGCGCAGTACGTCCAGACCACCGCGGGTGCCATATATCTGCGGATGGGTGGCAGACAGGCATTATGCTGTGCCATTATGTCTGGGAATTTATAGTTTCTTTCCGTAGATGATATGGCATACTAGCAATGACCCACGCCTGCGTGGGTACTGCTGTATTTACCCACGGTTGCCTTTGTGTGGTCCCTCGGGCATCGGCCTCGGGACCGCACCACATCTGCCGTGGGTATATCCAGCATTACCCACATCCAGGCGTGGGTTATTGCTATGGTATTCCGTGTGTACAGACACGTGTGTTTGGACAACCGACAATAGCTTCTGCTATTGGCATACAATGCTGTGGGTGGTGCCGGTTATCATACATATGCCATGTTCTGCGTTTGTCCCATTCACACTTGTCTATCCCCTGTCCTCATTTATACGTGGATATTTATGTGGCACATGATTGAACTATGTATTACTTGCAGGTATGCTGTGTACAGTGCACATATGTCACGGTTGGTTACAGTGTATCTGTGTACCTACCTCTGTGAAACTGGGGACTACCACACATCCTTCGCAGCATTACATGCGTATGTCCATACTATTATTCGGTGGCCTGTGGGGGGTTGTCGGAGCAACGGTTACCTGTGTCCCTGTTTGTGCAAGCATCATGGTGGTCTTTGTCCGGCCTCCGTTGCTATCGTGGGTTGAACGGTGGTGTTGGTGTGTGTTTGGGTTGTGTTTCTACTGCCGATACGTCAGCGGGGGGTGGTGTTGGCACGTGTTCCTCTTTGCAGGAGGCCCCATCCTGGACATTTGTGTCCTGCGTCGACACTTGACACATGCCATATGTCCTGTGATATTGCCACAGTCGTGTATGCCTTCCTGCATTACTACTGTGTGTTACTGGCATTTTGTATCTGGTACACATGGCTATTATGTTGGATAGCTTAGGCTATTCCCATGCTATGACATACCCATTCATCCGGGCATATACGTGTTATTCAACCCTTTGCATTGGCCGTGGGTGTTTGGCCATACAGCACCACAAATATCTACGTGTGATGTCCCACCTTCACCTTCTGTGCATGTGGCACCCTGCTGGGGTGACCTGCTTGGTGGGCGGATGTTCCACCCTATGTCTTGTGTTTGACATGTCTGCATAGCTAATCATCGGTACAGTGGCTGCACATACTGCTTTGTCCAGATGTGTACAGTTATGGACACCGTGGCGTGTGAACACCTATGGGGTTCAACAGGTCCGTACCACATGCGGGATGTACGCATTCTGCCGACACATTCACATGCGGCCATTTGGATATCAGTACCTGGGGTGGGATGTTGACATGTGGGGTACATATTTGCACGCGTGTCACTGCCTAGGACAATATTTCCTATTACATTTGGGGTATACCCACTGTGTGTAGGTGTGCAGCTGCGCAAGGCTGCTAGCTGGATTAGGTGGATGGTCGTACATGGGTGCAGGTTACGTGCTATGACAGGGCTGTTGTGTATTACATTTGCATGCATGGGTTCTGCTTCTGGATATTCCGCTTCGGCATACGCCATCCTATGTGTATGCGACGGGTACGTTGCTGGGTCTAGCACATGTTGCTATGCACATGTTTGTCTGTGTTTAGGGTATCTGGTTTCTTTCTGGTTGTTATATAGACACGACTGCCCAGCTGTGTACTCTCACTACCACTGTGGGACTGCTGGTGACCATGCCCATGGGGCTACTCGTGTGTAGGTGCGGCGCGCTGACATGATGCAGTACACCTTCACTGGGTATGCCTGCTGACAGTGCATTGCGTGACGGACACGCTATTACGCGTATCCTTTGTTCCTTGTACGGGTACAATTTGGACTTCGTGGATTAATGTTTGGTTCTCCATTTTGTGTGGACGGGTACTATGTTGCATACTCTGCGTACGTTTCATTATCCACGGACACTGGTTGGTGCGGTTACTATTGCAGGCAGCCTGTGACAGTCAGCACTTTAGGTTGCTCCTCGCCTGCCGGCTTGGCCACGCCTACGGGCGCATCCTACTCGGCGCCGACGCGTTCTCTGCACGTGGTTGTGGTTGCGGCACACACTCATTACTATGCATGTGGCGCTGCTACGCCGGTTATACACTGCACTGCCGGCGCAAGCCTTGCGCCGAGCTTCATGAATCCGGGGGCTTATCTTTTCTCCATTTTTTCTCACTTTGTGTCTCACTTTCTCTCTTTCTTTTTCTTCTGTTTATCTAAATAACACTACCTATGTGTAGCTGTTTAGTCCTCTATTTATTCATCTCTTCTCTAATCCTTCCCTCCTCTCTTCAAGTAAATCAGAAATTCATAGAATGTATTTGTTGATTTCTACTCTATTTTGTATTTTATACATGCATGTTTTTTTACTTTCTTTTTTCCCAAAATGTCTGAAACAACTCATTTTTATCATTGTATTCATTGTTATATTGCTTGTATAATTATAGATTTAACTTTGATTTTTTTTCTCTCCAGGCCTCCCCTGAAAACTGGTTATTTTTTGACCCAGATGGACTTTCATGGTAAACAAATGTTAAATAAAATAAATAAATAATAAGTAAATGTGCCCCCCCTGTCTTTTCTATATCACATTTACATTTCTCTTTATATAAAGCCATCCTTATCACCTCTAGGCACTCATTTGGGCAAATTACTACTTTTATCCAAATTTTGCTATTTGCAGTTATTATGTCATCTGCATATGTTAACATAACTGGAATTCTTAGCCTTTCATGTGTTATATACCCCACTTCCTTCATTTTATAATTTATTTCACTTACTATCACATTCATAACTAAAGCAAAGAGTATACAACTCATTGGACATCCCTGTCTTATACCACTCTTCATATGTACCTCTTGGCTTAACCAGACATTTACAAGTATTTTTATGTTATTATTACTATACGCTGACATACAAAATTTCCTAACTTTCTCAGTTATATTTTTTATTACCCATAAGATTTCATGTCTAATTGTATCAAATGCCTTGAGGTCTCCTATCATGATTTTTGCTTCTTTTCTATTGATAATGTTGTGTTGTGTCTTTCAGCTTTTCCCGGTTAGGGGTCGCCACAGTGGAACTCCGGTCCGCTAATGATTGGCAGTAGATTTTTACGTACTGAGTTGCCAACCCTAATGCACAACCTTCAACGATGGTGCGCCCATTCACGCACGTCTCCACACAGAAGATGCTTTAGCTGAGAATTCTATTCATAATATCATCCACAATTTCTCTGTCATTAATAATTCTTGACAACTCTTCCTGTTTGTACTATATATACTATCTTCCATAGTTTCCATTTTAGTCTCAAATCTCTCTTGTATTATTTTCATAAAGATTTTATAATCATTATTATTCAATACTATTGGTCTGCAGTTTAATTGCCTTCTATCTTCCTTCCTCCATAAGAATTTAAGTATTCCACTACATAATTCTTTATACATAAAACCTTCATTTAACCATTCATTCAGAATATTTATTTTGTTTTGCCAGTTGCTTAAATTTTTATATATTTCATACATTTTTCCATCTGGTCTTGCAGCTGAATCTATGTTTGCTTGTCCTAATACTTTATCAAGCTTATTTGAAGAACTCTCCTTTTCCAGCTCTTTGTTCTCTTTTTTTCTGTTAACTTTTTCCATGTTTTTTTTTCACTTCCTTATTTTTTTGTTTAAGCATTTGTTGTACATACTATATTAAGCTAGTTATATTTTTCTTAATTTTCTATTTCTTTTACATTTTTTATTTCTGTCATTACACTACTGTCTTCCTTTACTAATTTACTTTAGTAACTCAATATTTTTTCCTTGTAAAAATATCTTTGCTAAGACAATTATTCTTGGATTTTTTTCTTTATTTTTTACATATAATTCTTTTTCTTTGTCAAAGTACTTGTCATTATGTTCTGAATTTTCCAATGCATTGTTATATGTTCATTTATAGTTTTCTATACTTTTCTCACATCATAACCATAAAAATATTTTTTTGTATTTTTCCTTAAATATCATCCACCATTTACACCAATTATTATGAAGTGCTCTTAGTAGTGCGATCTTTCCATAGCTGTATTACTAGTCTTTTTCCTTCTTTATTTCCTACATTCTCATTTATCCTTTTATTCCTTTGCCTATTTTTATATATTCCTTGTTTTCTTTAATCTGTAGCCATATTGTAAGATGATCAGAAAGTCATGTTTCTACTATCTCCCCTTCTCCTATAACTAAACCTTCTGATACTATAAAATAATAGGTTTTAGTTTTATACATACCCCTTTTGCATGTCCATGATTTTTTGTCCCCAAGTTTTAACTTACCACATTTTATAACTTATAACTTTTTTCTTATATCATTTCCTTTTTTTTTTATTCTTGCCTCCTAAATTACAATTAGTCTCCTGGTATAATATTCATATTTATCACAACATAGTCTAAAATCTAATGAAATAAGCTTTCCCTTTTTTACAATTAGTATAAGCATATAATGTTATATGTGTATATACTCATTTTTTTTCATTTTTTAGTCTACAATGGTTAATTTTTCCATTTTGCTAAAGTTATATCTATTATCTTTACTGTATTTCTACAGAATACAGCTATTGCAGAACATTTCTCATTTCCCAAATTTCAAATTATCTTTCCTCTCCATAGTTTCTCTGTAATCTTTCTTCACATTTACAGAAGGCACTCTAAAATATTAATTTTCCCTTTTCCCTAGAATCATGGTTTCATAAGTTCATAGCTAATTACTAAGCTAGCTTTCTTAATAGGCTAGTATAAACCTTGCCCGCTTCCCTCCCAAAGGTGAGAATCAAACATTGTACTTTGTGTCTGTGAGTCAAATACCTTAACCATCATACCAAATCCACCAATCATTAGCTGTATATATTCTTTTTCATCCATTTCCTTTTTTTCCTTTTGTATTTATCTCTTTACATTTTCTTTTTTTTTCTATTACACTTTTACCACCTCACAGTTTGTCTTCTTCGTCATTTATTTCAGAAACTTCTTCTATGTCCTCTTTATTATGTTTTCTTTTATTCTATTTCTACTACTACTAAAATTTCTTCTCTGTTCATTTACTTTTTCCTTATTCATATTTTTATTTTTGCATTCCATCCATCAATGTCCAATTATGTTACATTTATAACATTTCAATTCACATTTTTGCATCACGTCCCATGGGAATATAACATTTTCTTTTGTCACAGTTACTTATCAAATGTCTTTTTCCACAAAAAAAAAATGTTTTGGGTTGTACCATTATTTTATGACATCCCTATTCCCCTCCACATTTATCATGCTTGGCATATGTATAATCTTTTCTCTTTCTATTTTTAACACAATATTGCAATTCGATCCACCAGTCCAAAAACCCCTTTTGTCATTGTATAAACATATAGGTTCATAGGTTCATAGGTTCATACTAGAGCTATCTGCCGAGGGCATTTACAAGCCTAGCCCATCGTTTTGTGGCTTAGGCCACCCCTTTAGTATGGGGAACTATACCCATTATTTTTCTGTGCCTCTGTCGAGCAGTGACACTGAGGTAATCCCTGGGTATATCTATCTCCCATCCATTGGTCAAGATTTCTCTTGAACAAGGCCAGCGAGGTGCTCTGCCTCACATGTACCGGGATTTTGTTCCACAGCATAGGGAGTCTTTGGGTGATGAATCTATCCCTCCAGCACGTCCTATTAATAGCCGTGTCAAGGTTTAAGTCTCCCGCCCTTGTGGCTCTGATGGATCTAGATTTTTTGAGGTGAAGCATATTCATCAAATCTGGGTTTGACATGGCCTTGTATGTTAGGCAAAGGTCACCTCTGCGCAGCTGTAAGCGACTGAATAGAGCTGGAGTTCTTTCAGTCGGGCAGCATAGGACAGATTTTGAGACCCTTTATCCTTTTGGTGAGGAACTTTTGTGGCCTCTCCAGCTGCTGCAAGTGTCGGGTCAGATACATTCCGAATGGGGCATTGTACTCAATCATTGGTCTGATGAGTGATGAGTAAAGTGAGACTATGACCTCCCTTGATCTAGATGAGAATCCCTTCATGATAAGGTGGGCAATGTAGAAGGTCTTCCTAACTACTTTAGCTACATGGGTGTCGAATGACAGACTACTATCAACCTGGGTCCCCAGGTCCCTGATAACTTCTTCTGTGCTCAGTGGATTGCCTCCTATTTGGTAGCTAGGGGTAACCTTGTTTTTCCGGAAGGGTATGACTATGCATTTTTGGCATTTAACTTTAGAGCGTGGCTCTGGCACCAGTTATCCGTTTCTGTGAGACCCTTCTGAAGGATATCTGTGTCAGATGTGTTTTCTACTATGGCCCAGTTTGCAGTCATCTGCAAACTTTGTCAGCTATAACCCTCCTGTGTTTGCTTGTACCGGAAAAGTAGATGCCAAACAAGAGTGGGCCCAGGACTGAGCCCTGTGGGACACCACTTGTGACAGGCTTTGAGTCTGACATGGCGCCAGCAGCTCTGACCCTGTGGGTTCTGTCACTCAGCCAGTTTGCAACCCATCTTGTGATGTATGGGTTGACATTTAAGCTGATGAGTTTTTCAATGATACCGAATGGGGTATTGTATCAAGGCCTTAGCCAGATCGAGGTAGGCTGTATGGACTGCCTTTCCTCATCAATGGCTTTGGTGACTGTTTCGAAAAAGTCAACCAAGTTTAAAAGGCATGATCTGCCTTTGACAAAGCCAAACTGGGTTGGATCCAAAGTCTGCAAATTCTATGTCTTTATTTATGAGGTCCATTATGATCCTCTCCATGGCTTTGTTGATAAGTCTTGACTAGCTAATCGGCCGCTAATTTCCAGGGTCGGGTGGAGGCACCGCCTTTGTGAAGTGGTACCACAGTTGCAGTGCGCCACTCCTGGAATGCGTATCCAGAGGTAAGACTTTGATTAAACAGCTGTCCTAGCTGTGGGTTTAATTCCTCATTGAGTTCATGGAGCACACAGCCGGGGACACCATCAGGTCCCATGGATGCTGTGTTTTTGCTTTGGAGAGACAGTTCTCACTTGGCTGGAGATGTTTGGGGGCTGCAATCGTTTGGTATAGATATCTCTCCTTTTGGGGAGGGGGAGAAGTTTGCACTGAACCTGTCAGCCAGTATGTTGGCAATGTCTGTAGGATCAGTAATCTTCACATCATTTTGAACTAGTTCTGAGCATATCTGGGAGTTTCCTCCCAGGTTTCTAACATAGCTAAAGAAGGCCTTATGATTGTCTTTTGAGTCTTTAGCTATTTTTCTCTCGAAATTTGCTTTGGATGATTTTATGAGAGCTCTTAGTTTTTACTTATAGTGATCAAGGGTGTCTTACCTTTAAGGATTTTGCTCTATCTTGTAGTAGCTTCCTCCTTTTGTTGTAGAGTTTGTTTATGGCTGGGGTCCACCAGACTGGATGCTTGCCTTTGGTACAAAGAGTCTTTGTTTTTGCTTGGGATTGCCTTATCCATGCAGTCCTGCAGGTGCTGGTAGAAGGCATTTGTAAGTGATTCAGCGGCTTGAGTACTGTTTTCCGCTGGCTCGGGGGCCTTAAAGGAGACCACACTAGTCTTTAGAAGTGTGAAGTCGGCTTTTGAGAAGTTCTTTACTGTGGTCTTTTTTTTTTCAGGTGGGGGTGGGATGAGGGAGCTCCAGCGAGATTAGTTTGTGGTCTGATCTCACCAGTGAGGGGTACACCTCCGGTGTTGAACATTGTGCTCCCATGTTCGTGATGATGAGATCAAGTATGTTATCTCCTCTTGTGGGGATGGTGACTGCTTACATATCAATTCTTGTATTTTTTCTTGAGTTATTTCATACATAAACTTTTTAAATGTCCTTTCAGTCTCTCTTTCCACCCCGCTTGAAATTGTACATGATTTTTTTCCGGTTAAAATTTTTTTATCACATGAAGTTTTCATGGGTTACAGTGTCTCTCACTCATATTCTCCAAGAAAACTTTCCATTGAAAAACAATCTCAGATATAATGTCGTAAAATGTCTCTTTGTTAATAAGATTAAATGCTCTTACCTCAGTGTGCAACAGAGCTATTACATTGTACCCATACTTCATGCCTGTCCACTTCTTTGAATCCTTACCATGTACTTTCATGTTGCATTTTCTTCTTATTTCTGTTGCTCCCCTTTTTGCCTTCTTTTACTCTGTATATGTTTTCTTTTCCATCTCACTGTTATTCTTCAGGACTGTCTCTCCAGCCTTCTTTTCTATATTCTCCATAATGTCCTTCAGGCATCACAATTTCTTTAAATCATCCTGCAACCCTTCCTGCTGGAGGGTTGTAATTGTACATCCATTATTTGCTGACTCATCTACATTAAACACATTTTCTTTGAAACCCAAAACCCCCGGCTTTAGAATTTTTCCCCGCCCAGATTTTTTTTTTTCGCCACGGGCTGATCCTACTTGCTCGCGACGCGTTCTCTGCTGCGTGGTTGTGGTTGCGCACACACTCATTACTATGCATGTGGCGCTGCTCGCGTTATACACTGCACTGCGCTAAAGCCTTGCGAGCTTCATGAATCCGGGGCTTATCTTTCTCCATTTTTTCTCACTTTGTGTCTCACTTTCTCTTTTTCTTTTTCTTCTGTTTATCTAAATAACACTACCTATGTGTAGCTGTTTAGTCCTCTATTTATTCATCTCTTCTCTAATCCTTCCCTCCTCTCTTCAAGTAAATCAGAAATTCATAGAATGTATTTGTTGATTTCTACTCTGTTTTGTATTTTATACATGCATGTTTTTTTACTTTCTTTTTTTCCAAAATGTCTGAAACAACTCATTTTTATCATTGTATTCATTGCTATATTGCTTGTATAATTATAGATTTAACTTTGAGTTTTTTTCTCTCCAGGCCTCCCCTGAAAACTGGTTATTTTTTGACCCAGATGGACTTTCATGGTAAACAAATGTTAAATAAAATAAATAATAAGTAAATGTGCTCCCTGTCTTTGCTATATCACTTAAACATTTACTTTTCTCTTTATATAAAGCCATCCTTATCACCTCTAGGCACTCATTTGGGCAAATTACTACTTTTATCCAAATTTTGCTATTTGCAGTTATTATGTCATCTGCATATGTTAACATAACTGGAATTCTTAGCCTTTCAGGTGTTATATACCCCACCTCCTTCATTTTATAATTTATTTCACTTACTATCACATTCATAACTAAAGCAAAGAGTATACAACTCATTGGACATCCCTGTCTTATACCACTCTTCATATGTACCTCTTGGCTTAACCAGACATTTACAAGTATTTTTATGTTATTATTACTATACGCTGACATACAAAATTTCCTAACTTTCTCAGTTATATTTTTTATTACCCATAAGATTTAATGTCTAATTGTATCAAATGCCTTGAGGTCTCCTATCATGATTTTTGCTTCTTTTCTATTGATAATGTTGTGTTGTGTCTTTCAGCTTTTCCCAGTTAGGGGTCGCCACAGTGGAACTCCGGTCCGCTAATGATTGGCAGTAGATTTTTACACACTGAGTTGCCAATCCTAATGCACAACCTTCAATGAAGGTGCGCCCATTCATGCACGTCTCCACACAGAAGATGCTTTAGCTGAGAATTCTATTCATAATATCATCCACAATTTCTCTGCCATTAATAATTCTTGACAACTCTTCCTGTTTGTACTATATATACTATCTTCCATAATTTCCATTTTAGTCTCAAATCTCTCTTGTATTATTTTCATAAAGATTTTATAATCATTATTATTCAATACTATTGGTCAGGAGTTTAATTGCCTTCTATCTTCCTTCCTCCATAAGAATGTAAGTATTCCACTACATAATTCTTTATACATAAAACCTTCATTTAACCATTCATTCAGAATATTTATTTTGTTTTGCCAGTTGCTTAAATTTTTATATATTTCATACATTTGTCCATCTGGTCTTGCAGCTGAATCTATGTTTGCTTGTCCTAATACTTTATCAAGCTTATTTAAAGAACTTTCCTTTTCCAGCTCTTTGTTCTCTTTTTTTCTGTTTATGTTTTCCATGTTTTTTTTCACTTCCTTATTTTTTGTTTAAGCATTTGTTGTACATACTATATTAAGCTAGTTATATTTTTCTTAATTTTCTATTTCTTTTACATTTTTTTATTTCTGTCATTACACTACTGCCTTCCTTTACTAATTTACTTTAGTAACTCAATATTTTTTCCTTGTAAAAATATCTTTGCTAAGACAATTATTCTTGGATTTTTTTCTTTATTTTTTACATATAATTCTTTTTCTTTGTCAAAGTACTTGTCATTATGTTCTGAATTTTCCAATGCATTGTTATATGTTCATTTATAGTTTTCTATACTTTTCTCACATCATAACCATAAAAATATATTTTTTTGTATTTTTCCTTAAATATCATCCACCATTTACACCAATTATTATGAAGTGCTCTTAGTAGTGTGATCTTTCCATAGCTGTATTACTAGTCTTTTTCCTTCTTTATTTCCTACATTCTCATTTATCCTTTTATTCCTTTGCCTATTTTTATATATTCCTTGTTTTCTTTAATCTGTAGCCATATTGTAAGATGATCAGAAAGTCATGTTTCTACTATCTCCCCTTCTCCTATAACTAAACCTTCTGATACTATAAAATAATAGGTTTCAGTTTTATACATACCCCTTTTGCATGTCCATGAGTTTTGTCCCCAAGTTTTAACTTACCACATTTTATAACTTGTAACTTTTTTCTTATATAATTTCCTTTCTTTTTATTCTTGCCTCTTACATTACAGTTAGTCTCCTGGTATAATATTCATATTTATCACAACATAGTCTAAAATCTAATGAAATAAGCTTTCCCTTTTTTACAATTAGTATAAACATGTAATGTTATATGTGTATATACTCATTTTTTTTTATTTTTAAGTCTACAATGGTTAATTTTTCCATTTTGCTAAAGTTATATCTATTATCTTTACTGTATTTCTACAGAATACAGCTATTGCAGAACATTTCTCATTTCCCAAATTTCAAATTATCTTTCCTCTCCATAGTTTCTCTGTAATCTTTCTTCACATTTACAGAAGGCACTCTAAAATATTAATTTTCCCTTTTCCTTAGAATCATGGTTTCATAAGTTCATAGCTAATTACTAAGCTAGCTTTCTTAATAGGCTAGTATAAACCTTGCCCGCTTCCTTCCCAAAGGTGAGAATCAAACATTGTACTTTATGTCTGTGAGTCAAATACCTTAACCATTATACCAAATCCACCAATCATTAGCTGTATATATTCTTTTTCATCCATTTCCTTTTTTTTTCTTTTGTATTTATCTCTTTACATTTTCTTTTTTTTTTCTATTACACTTTTACCACCTCACAGTTTGTCTTCTTCGTCATTTATTTCAGAAACTTCTTCTATGTCCTCTTTATTATGTTTTCTTTTATTCTATTTCTACTACTACTAAAATTTCTTCTCTGTTCATTTCCTTTTTCCTTATTCATATTTTTATTTTTGCATTCCATCCATCAATGTCCAATTATGTTACATTTATAACATTTCAATTCACATTTTTGCATCATGTCCCATGGAAATATAACATTTTCTTTTGTCACAGTTACTTATCAAATGTCTTTTTCCACAAAAAAAAAATGTTTTGGGTTGTACCATTATTTTATGACATCCCTATTCCCCTCCACATTTATCATGCTTGGCATATGTATAATCTTCTCTCTTTCTATTTTTAACACAATATTGCAATTCGATCCACCAGTCCAAAAACCCCTTTTGTCATTGTATAAACATATAGGTTCATAGGTTCATAGGTTCATACTAGGCTATCTGCCCGAGGGCATTTACAAGCCTAGCCCATCGTTTTGTGGCTTAGGCCACCCCTTTAGTATGGGGAACTATACCCATTATTTTTCTGTGCCTCTGTCGAGCAGTGACACTGAGGTAATCCCTGGGGTATATCTGCGATCTCCCATCCATTGGTCAAGATTTCTCTTGAACAAGGCCAGCGAGGTGCTCTGCCTCACATGTACCGGGATTTTGTTCCACAGCATAGGGAGTCTTTGGGTGATGAATCTATCCCTCCAGCACGTCCTATTAATAGCCGTGTCAAGGTTTAAGTCTCCGCCCTTGTGGCTCTGATGGATCTAGATTTTTGAGGTGAAGCATATTCATCAAATCTGGGTTTGACATGGCCTTGTATGTTAGGCAAAGGTCACCTCTGAGCAAGCGTGGCGACTGAATAGAGCTGGAGTTCTTTCAGTCGGGCAGCATAGGACAGATTTTGAGACCCTTTATCCTTTTGGTGAGGAACTTTTGTGGCCTCTCCAGCTGCTGCAAGTGTCGGGTCAGATACATTCCGAATGGGGCATTGTACTCAATCATTGGTCTGATGAGTGATGAGTAAAGGGAGACTATGACCTCCCTTGATCTAGATGAGAATCCCTTCATGATAAGGTGGGCAATGTAGAAGGTCTTCCTAACTACTTTAGCTACATGGGTGTCGAATGACAGACTACTATCAACCTGGGTCCCCAGGTCCCTGATAACTTCTTCTGTGCTCAGTGGATTGCCACCTATTTGGTAGCTAGGGGTAACCTTGTTTTTCCGAAGGGTATGACTATGCATTTTTGGCATTTAACTTTAGGCCGTGGCTCTGGCACCAGTTATCCGTTTCTGTGAGACCCTTCTGAAGGATATCTGTGTCAGATGTGTTTTCTACTATGGCCCAGTTTGCAGTCATCTGCAAACTTTGTCAGCTCATAACCCTCCTGTGTTTGCTTGTACCGGAAAAGTAGATGCCAAACAAGAGTGGGCCCAGGACTGAGCCCTGTGGGACACCACTTGTGACAGGCTTTGAGTCTGACATGGCGCCAGCAGCTCTGACCCTGTGGGTTCTGTCACTCAGCCAGTTTGCAACCCATCTTGTGATGTATGGGTAGACATTTAAACTGATGAGTTTTTCAATGATACCCGAATGGGGTATTGTATCGAAGGCCTTAGCCAGATCGAGGTAGGCTGTATGGACTGCCTTTCCCTCATCAATGGCTTTGGTGACTGTTTCAAAAAGTCAACCAAGTTTAAAAGGCATGATCTGCCTTTGACAAAGCCAAACTGGGTTGGATCCAAAGTCTGCAAATTCCCTATGTCTTTATTTATGAGGTCCATTATGATCCTCTCCATGGCTTTGTAGATAAGGCTTGTCAAGCTAATGGGCGGTTAATTTCCAGGTTCGGTGGTGGCTCCGCCTTTGTGAAGTCGCACCACAGTCGCTGTGCGCCACTCCTGGAGTACGTATCCAGAGGTAAGACTTTGATTAAACAGCTGTCCTAGCTGTGGGTTTAATTCCTCATTGAGTTCATGGAGCACACAGCCGGGGACACCATCAGGTCCCATGGATGCTGTGTTTTTTGCTTTGGAGAGAGCAGTTCTCACTTTGGGGCTGGAGATGTTTGGGGGGCTGCAATCGTTTGGTATAGGTATCTGTCCTATTGGGGGAGGAGAAGTTTGCACTGAACCTGTCAGCCAGTATGTTGGCAATGTCTGTAGGATCAGTAATCTTCACATCATTTTGAACTAGCTCTGAGCATATCTGGGAGTTTTCTCCCAGGTTTCTAAATATAGCTAAAGAAGGCCTTATGATTGTCTTTGAGTCTTTAGCTATTTTTCTCTCGAAATTTGCTTTGGATGATTTTATGAGAGCTCTTAGTTTTTACTTATAGTGATCAAGGGTGTCTTACCTTTTAAGGATTTTGCTCTATCTTGTAGTAGCTTCCTCCTTTTGTTGTAGAGTTTGTTTATGGCTGGGGTCCACCAGACTGGATGCTTGCCTTTGGTACAAAGAGTCTTTGTTTTGCTTGGGATTGCCTTATCCATGCAGTCCTGCAGGTGCTGGTAGAAGGCATTTGTAAGTGATTCAGCGGCTGAGTACTGTTTTCCGCTGGCTCTGGGGCCTTAAAGGAGACCACACTAGTCTTTAGAAGTGTGAAGTCGGCTTTTGAGAAGTTCTTTACTGTGGTCTTTTTTATTTCAGGTGGGGGTGGGATGAGGACCTCCAGCGAGATTAGTTTGTGGTCTGATCTCACCAGTGAGGGGTACACCTCCGGTGTTGAACATTGTGCTCCCATGTTCGTGATGATGAGATCAAGTATGTTATCTCCTCTTGTGGGGATGGTGACTGCTTACATATCAATTCTTGTATTTTTTCTTGAGTTATTTCATACATAAACTTTTCAAATGTCCTATCAGTCTCTCTTTCCACCCCGTTTGAAATTGTACATGATTTTTTTCCGGTTAAAATTTTTTTATCACATGAAGTTTTCATGGGTTACAGTGTCTCTCATTCATATTCTCCAAGAAAACTTTCCATTGAAAAACAATCTCAGATATAATGTCATAAAATGTCTCTTTGTTAATAAGATTAAATGCTCTTACCTCAGTGTGCAACGGAGCTATTACATTGTACCCATACTTCATGCCTGTCCACTTCTTTGAATCCTTACCATGTACTTTCATGTTGCATTTTCTTCTTATTTCTGTTGCTCCCCTTTTTGCCTTCTTTTACTCTGTATATGTTTTCTTTTCCATCTCACTGTTATTCTTCAGGACTGTCTCTCCAGCCTTCTTTTCTATATTCTCCATAATGTCCGCCCAGGCATCACAATTTCTTTAAATCATCCTGCAACCCTTCCTGCTGGAGGGTTGTAATTGTACATCCATTATTTGCTGACTCATCTACATTAAACACATTTTCTTTGAAACATCTGCTCAGAATCCTGCACAGATTCTTCAGTCTTTATTTGATTTCTCTCAGCACTCTGTTATCTTCTCTGTCCATCTGCCTCCCTGTTTTTCCGTGCTGCTTCTGTGCCTGGGATGGAAATGGAAAGCGCTCCTGCAAAATGGATCTGACTCACAACAACAATGAGTAGGAGAAGTTTCCAGTTGCCTTGCCCAAATTTCCCCTAGTAGTATAAATACCACCTCAGGTATCTCCTGAAAAGAGACTGTTAGCCTATTGGGGTCAACCAGGTCAACAAAGGATAAGTTAAAAAAAAACATCATTCTTCAGAGTACTACTGCTTCTTGTTGTCGAAGTTCTGTCTTTGCAGATTCCTTTCTGGAATCGTTGAGTTTATTTTCATTCTCCAGCATTAACATTGTAGTTGATGTTAAGTAAGTTACTTTTCAGTCATCGTCTTATTAAAAGTTGATGGAGCAGTGAGGTCCCAGCAGTGTACTATTTGTATATTTCAGATTGCAAGATGACGGTCCCCATCACATGTGCTAATGCCAGTTTTCGGTTCTTTTGTTGGCTGAATGGTTAAAGTGAACTTGTGTTTAAATTCCTTGATTATCAAATTTTTAAGCCATCGGCTTCCTGTATTTTGCACAATTGTTTGAAACAACATTGTGTCCCCGGGATTCAGAAACAGTTTTTGGATTTTTTTTTGACAATTTTAGGTGAAGAGCAGCCATGTACAAGTTGGGTGTAATTCAGGGAGACACAGACTGGAGAAAACCAAGAAATCCCACAGCTTGCTTAATATGCAAATGTAGGTACAGTAAGATAGAAATCACCAACAGTATTAAAAGTAAGGCAATTGTGGATGCATATGAGGATAAGTAGTATGGCAAAGTAGTTCAAAAATGTGTATAGCCTATGTGGAATGACACTGTCTCCAGATAAAAACATATAAATATTGCTTAAGGTCATTTACTGAGGGTTCCAGACGTTCTTGTAGTATTACATTTGTATTTATATGTATTTGTTACTTGATTTCCACTTGCCTTTGCTGCATTCCTGTCCACATTTGTAGTAAACAATCACTCACTCCAAGCCTCTATTTTCCATGAGTAGGCTTTTTAATGTAGTAACAGATTGAATCACAAAATTCCACTTAGTTAATTGACGATTCCCTTTAGGCCATGTTACACAGCTCTACTGAACTGCAGTAGCCTCAGCATAATTGACTTAGACTTGATTTTGAATTTCAGGTTAAATTCCTTGTCTTAAAACTATAATCTGGTTGTATTAAACAGAATTGCTGTGGTGGTGCTTAATCACTTCTGGATATTTAGAATAGTAGTCTGTATGTTCAGAATTAGTTGCTGTTTAGAATGGAAATGGATCAATGTCCACTCTTCTCAGACATTCCTGGAATTTTGTAGGCCAACATTTTCTGTTAGATTGCTATGCCATGCTGGTTAAATAACTTTATTTAAAAAATAATTGCATTCAGCCTGAATGCAATTTACTGTTTCACTGGATGACAGGATAAGATTTCTGTCTTGTCTGAAATTTTGCTCTGGTTGACTTTTCATTGTGAGTTTTTATAATTGCTTTTTCAAGGTAAGCATCATTAAATTTCTGAAACTCTACTTTTTTCTGTCATTGCTAACAGCAATATTGCCAGAGAATTTCTGGGTTTTGTTATTTTAACAAATCATGTTACTGTGGTAAATATGTTCTGATCAGCCTATTTGTAGTTCTTTTTCTAAGACTGTACTACCTCACGTGAAGTAACATTCCTTGTAATCTCAGCAATACTTTTTACAAAGACATTCTGAGAATACTTTTCAAGGGTTTGTAGTCTGTTTCTACTTGTACTTTGCAGTAAATATATTTATGGAACTTCATATATCCATATAGTTCTGCTAGAGGCATTTTTGAGCATGTCTTGTTTGTTTGCAAATGCTGTTGACCATTAGACAATTAATCTGTTTACAGTGCAGCTGGGATATATAGAGCACAGTATTGTAACGTTGCATTCATAACTAGTTTTTTGAGACTTTTTTAACTGTCTTCCCTTCTCCTAGCGAAATTCTATGTCACTACTTGCTCTGGTAGCTTTCTTACAGGCAGAATAATCCAAGATATAGTCAGCACAAACTATGTATGCATCATTCCTAGAAATCTGTTTGTCATCTCTGTCATTTTTGCTGCTTATATAATATATATATATATATATATATATATATATATATATATATATATATGTATATATATATCTATATCTATCTATATATATATATATATATATATATATATATATATATATATATATATATATAGTCCCAGTCCCTGGGAAATATTACAATATGACCAATACATTTAAGAACTGACACCGATTTGCCTTCTTTTAGTTGGAAATTATGCTCTTTCAGTCTGTTCAGGATCTTCTCCTTGTTACGTTCTAATTGTGTCTGACCCCATACAAATACATCTATCACTGATATTGACAACACTCCCAAGTTTTCAGTTACTTATCTATCAGCTTTTTGAAGAATCTTGGGTGCTGATACAGAAATCTTGGGACTCTGTACCTTCCTATATAAATTTCCACAGCTGGGCAACTTCATGCTTCCTCTACCAGAATTATTTGCATCTAGTACTGAAAACAGTCTGCTTCCTTTAACTGAATGTTCACATGCCTATAATTTAAATATTTTATGGTGTACTCATATACTTGTAATATTGAAGGGTTTCTTGCTGTTGTTCTGTGTCTAGTATACATAAATATATGTGTTGCCTGATATTCATGCCACTGTCTTTTCTTGTATTTCCATAAAATGAACATTTGCTGTTTTGGAGGCTGTATCTGAAATAGTACCATTTGAATGAGTGTTCTACCCCAGTCAACATATTAAATGTATTGCATTTATACATACATATAAGTAACAGTATCTGTAATCTAAGGGTTTTGCTCTCTTTTAATGACTTTTTTCAGATCTTAGAGATGTATGCATATGCAAATCATGTCCTACTAAACAGCAGTTATGATGCTAATTACTTGCCCTGTAATGTTGCATTTGGTAATGTTGTCTTACAGCAAGAGAGTCTCCAGTTTAATTCTTGGTTGGGGGTGCCATCTTTGTGGAATCTACATGTCCTCCTTTGTTCACATATCCCACCCCCCACCGTCCAGATACTCTGGTTTCCTCCCAAAGACACATGGTAGGCTGATTGGTGACTCAGAGTTCTCCATATGTATATGTTTGGCAAGTTGAATTGGTATGGAAGAAAGGCCTGACAATCTGTTTCTGTTTCTTACTTGCCTAGTAGACTGTATAGATGGTGGCATCCATTTGTTGGGTACTATGAGTCAGCTGGCACTTATTAGTGTGGATGATGGAGACTGTTTTTTTCTTTAAAGACACCTAAGCTTTTCATTGGCTTCAGTTGCTGTGTGGTTGTACTTCTGAGAGCTATTGGTGCTTTTCTAGCATCATGTATTACTTACATAGCGTCAAGACTTATTTGAATAGGATATTGCCCTAGCAAACTTGCTTAGCATGTTAAAACATAGTTGTGATAGATTTCCTCTGGGTCCATTGTGTCAAAATGTATGAGTTTTAGGAATGAAGATAGATTCCCTTCATTTGAAAAGAGGCTGAGAATTGTGTTGTGTTATATTTAAAGAGGATAAGGACACAGCATTGACATCTTTGTATCTCAACTTTATCAGCATTGAACTGTTGCTGCAAACTCTTAATATCCTGTTAAGCTAATAAGAGTATATTAGGTGATTCCTAGGCTTGTTAATCAAGATCAGTGTGAACTTTATAAGAGGAGGAGGCAAATCATAAATGGTATCTTTAATTTGCTTTTTCTAACATGATCTTCCAGTTCCATGTTCCTCCTGCAGTTCTTAGATTTCATTTCAGAGAAAGCATTTAAAAATACATAGGGATTACTATTTTGTAGATTTACAGACTTTTGTTTGCCCTCAGAAGTTTTTTGCTGTGTTATGGAATGTGACATTACCTAGATATAAGATAGAGGCAAGGCCTTTCTGTAGGATGGTCTTTGAAGAAGGGCACAAGACAAGCTTGTCATCTGACCCTCTTTTCAATTTGCTGTCTGCTTTTACCATATTATGCTTTGGTTCATAGATTAGTACTAAGCTAACTGCCCTTGCGAGCCATTTTAAGCCTAGCCAAATATCCCTTGGGAGACTCAAGCCCTGCACCTTGTGCTTGCAAGGCAAGCACCTTAACCATTAGGCCACCTAATGGGATTCTAAACATTGGAGGGAATATGGATTATTTGCTGATTATTCTTGTTATACTTTACATCTGTCTTTACTGTTATAACTAAGACAAGTACTTTTTCTCTTTCAGGTCTTTGCATGTTTTGGACAAATACTCTAGATAAAAGGTCAGTATAGCCAGTGGTACAGCATTTTATTGAATTGTCATCCTTTGTATTGTTTGGTTGGAAGACTTTCCCTACCTCTGGTGGTTAGAATTCTTTTCATTGTCTGGTGTTGCTGGACCTGGCTAAGGAGATGCCAATGGTTTTACAAACTGGATAGTTCAAGATTACAAAGAAGTCAAAACATTATTTTAGAAAATCAAAGAATTTCTTGTTAGATTTACACCAGATGGCAATTACTGTGCAAATGTTTGTTCCTCTTCAGATTCTTTATGCTTTCTAGGTATTTCAAGCAGGCCTTCCTAGATGAGTCATCAGTGTTAGATGCCATGGTTAGATCTCATAGAGGGGGTTTTGCAGCCCCATGACACAGAGGGATACAGCCCTGGCTGCAACCCAGATATCCCATGTTGGACTAGCGACCCTGGTACTGGAGAAACTAGGCAGAGGAGGATAGTAATGAATTGCTGACTCCAGCTTTCCCATCCTACAGGGAGGAAGGCAGCTTAGCTAACTACTCTGGTGACACCTTGCAGGAATGCAAATGTATTGCTACAGCATGAAGAGCCTAGTGTGCCCATAATACAGGCTGTATGTGATTGTTTGGGAAGTTGTGCATGCACTGAAGCATGCAAGACCTCTTGAGGCAGCTATAGCAGAGCTTGCAAGCAATCATTGGGATGACTGTAGGACAGTTTGCAGGCTGTGCAAACTGGCCAGCTCCAAGACACCTTACTCTTGTCTCTCTACTGGAGAGCAAATGGGTCAGAGAGCTGTTGATCCAGTCGATATATAAATGGGGCAGTTGAGCGCAAGAAGAGACATTCAACCAGTCCTGCAGACCACAAAAATTGTGGATGGTTAGGAGATTCTATCCAGGAACAAAATGATCTAATTACTGAAGGGTAGGGGGTTAGGAGTCTTTAACTCAATGATGTAGCTAGCCAGCACATGTTTTTATTTATTAATCTAAGTAGATCATTCTATGTGAGATCATCAGTTTCTTCTTTGTGTGTACTATGTTTATGGTATGAGCCAGAGAGAGATTCAGGTATCTTCAGTTAGTGCCATGTTAAAAGGAACTAAGAAGGACCCAAGTCCCTGTGGAAAACTGACTTAGATATTAGTTTTTATAGAAGTAAGACAAAGAGAAAGGCAGTGCTCTCCTTTACTGAGTAAACTTGCTATAGACCTTACAGACTTGGTTAGCACTGTATCTGATTTTACTGGTAACTGGGAGGCAGGCACCACTGCAGGCAGGCAGGCATATTGGTAGTTTTGGGAGCAGTTGTGGGTCCTGCCCATGATTATACCACTAAGTTACAAAAATGTTAAGTTTTTTATGTGCTTTTGCATCAATTGCAGATCAATTAAAATCCCTTTAGGCACCTCTGCTACAAATGAATATGTTTGAGATGCAGCACTTAAGTGGCACATCATAACCAGGAAATGACTGACACCTGTATTGTTTTCTATTAAAGAGAGGTTGTTGTGGAAGGTTGGCAATGTTTTATTTGATAATGCTTGCATTTACTAAGAGCTGGAAACAGACTGAAACTTTGTGCTTAGATTCTGTGCTGGCATTAATGCAGGAGCAGCTGTTAAGATTCAGGGAAAACCTTTAAAAATTCCCTGCAGTATACTCGTATCAGAAATACTGGATGAGCAAACTGGTGTAAGTAGGAAAATTACTTTTTTAGCTGTGATACAGGATTTGAATTGCCCAGAAAAAGTAAAGCCTTGCTGAGTTTACTTCTGGTGTCTGCCAATAAAGATGGCTGGTCTTCTGAAGTCTGTTCCCAGGAGGAATTGGTGTTTGTGGAGGCTTTTGGAACTAGCTCAGCTACATCCTGGTGGTACCCCCAGTGGATGAAATGGTGGACTTATTTTCTCATCAGGCTTGAAAAGATCCAGATATGACAAACTATTCTTAAGAAACTAGACAAATACTTAGTTGCACCCAATGACAGTATCCATTGGAGCAGGGGTCCCCAGTTGATGCCATGGTAGTTTCTGCAGCCAGCAAAAAGGAACTTGGTGAGGAAAGCCCTTTTGTCCACCCCCTGGCTAAGAGTCTAGGGTGCTGGACAGATTTGGGAACTGAATTTTTGATACAGTGATCTTTGCTCTGCAGTCGCTGAATTACTTCACACATTATACAAGGTTTGAGAGGAATTTAATGAAGGAGCTTACCAAATCTCTGTGTTGGTCCATGTTGGCAGAGGATAAAAAGACTGTCTCTTTGCAACTGGCCACTCATCAGTCCCTATCAAATGTCTTTGTGCATCTGATTTCCCATGATACAGAAAGTGTTTCAAGAGCAGCAGTTTCAGGCATTACTGTTAAGCACTCTTGGTTGTGTCTTTACGACTTTATGTAACCTAACAAAACATCTTTCATCAGTGCACCCTTTGATGGCTCCACATTATTGGAACCCAAATTTAAAAAGATGCTCTCCAGGTGTGAACAGGATGGGACAACCTTATCTGCTATAGGGATGTGTTTTTCTACTCCTTAGAGAACCTTCTCAAGAAACCAGAAAAGTGGTAAAAATCGCAAAGGTTTTCTCAGGGCTCCTGTGGAGATAGACTACCCCGTGGCAGAAGAGGGAACTCTAATGGTAGACATTGCTCACATGGTGGGGAGGCCTGCAAAACTAAGGCTTCAGAGACCCCTTTTCTGAGAATCCTTTTCAGTAGAGATTCAACTCCGAGATGTTCTGAGCCATCTGTTCCCCTCAGTGCCTCGGCATTAGATAGCTCAGCTCCCTGAGTGGTAACTTGACTGCTGCATTCTGGAGGCAGTCAAGAGCACTTATGTCTGCATCCAAAAGCATGTATGTCCATCACCAAGTATGTCTGGGTGCAGTGCATAATTACCATAGTCTATTGCATTCCCTTTTCCCTTCCCCCTCCTGTTCACTCACAAAATATCCTTGACATTTCTCCCATCGGAGGACAGAAGCTGCTTCAGAGGTAGAAAAAACTGCTAAAAAAGAGTCATCTAAGAGGTCCCACCAGACCGATGAGGATTTGGAATTTATTCAGTTTCCTTTTGGTGGAAAAGAAGACAGGGGATCTCAGGCCAATACTGGACCTAAGCCACTTAAACCAATTTGTCAAACACTCCAAGTTCCAAAGGGTCATGGTCCAGTCCATTCTCTTTCTTTTGAGGAAGGACAATTGGATGTGCTCAGTAGATCTCTAGGATGTGTACTGTCACATAAAAATAGATGATCCAGGAGATATCTTCACTTCTGGCTGGTAGCCAGGCATTTTCAGTTCAGAGCCCTGCCCTTTGGCCTCACCATAGCCCCCCTAATGTTCAAATGCATGGCAGATGGTTGCAGCTCACCTGGGATTGCTGGGTTTCTGGGTGTTTCCATATCTCAACCACTGGCTCCTCATGGCTCCCACTAGACATGTACTGACATGAGCCAGGGACTCCCTGCTGCATTTTGGTCTTCACCTGGGCATCACAGTCAACTACAACAAATCTCACCTTCTTCCCACCCAAACACTGCCGTTCATAGGAGCTCATCTGGATACAGTTTCTCAAGTAGCTCGATTTCTTCAGTTCAGATTGTTCAATTTACAACTTCAAAAGAAAGGTCTGCTATCTCTTCAGTCACCACCATCCAGATTGGTCCATCAGCTTCTGGGGTCAACTGTGGTCTCCATAAGCCTTCTACCTTTAGCAAGATACTACATGAGAGTACTACAATGGACTCTAGCAGTCCAATTGTCTATAACCACAAATGCTTCCCAGTTGGGGTGGGGGGCATTTCCTGGGACAAGACTGTTCAAGGCACTTGGTCCCCCTTGGAGGCCAACCTTCATGTCAACGTCCTAGAAATGAGGCCTGTCCTTCTATCGTTGCAGGCATTTCATGACATCCTGCCTCAGGGGATGAGTGTTATACAGACAAACAACATGTCAGTGGTCTAGTACATGAACAAATGTGAGAGCCAACTCTTACCCCTTGTGTTGGCAGACAATGATAATATGGCAATGGGTGATCCCTTCCAACCACTATCTTTTAGCAATGCACATTCTGTGGAAGTCCATTACTTTAGCAGACAGACAGACTGAGGACATATATTATGCCTCATGAATGGTCTCTCCATCCTTCAGTGGCAGAGCAGAATTATCAACAATGGGGACAACCATGCTGCGAACTGTTCACCTCTGTCCACAATTTCCAATGCAGCAGGTTCTTTGCCCTAATACCTTTTAGTGGGGGGCATTAGTCAACATGACTGAATTCCCAGAGGGGGGAGTCACCAAGAAATGCTCTATGCTTACCAATATGGCAGACCACTGTAGCACCCCCACTGTTAGGTGAGGTCTTTCCTGGTGAGATCTGATCACAATTCTGTCTCATTCAAATTAATTATCACACCTGACCTCTCCCTAGCAGCAACTAAACTAAAACACTTCTCCAAAGCAGATTATAACTGCTTATGGGATGGTATAAATAGCTTCACTGTACCTCCTTCCTCAAATGGAACTGGCAACTATGCGATGTTCTACACCAGTGCTTTATACGAACATCTGTGTATCTGCATTGACTTGGCCATACCTGATAGGACCAAAACAAGCTCTTCAAGGAAGAGCAAACCTGACTGGTGGACAACTGCCATTAACAGGCTTTACAGTAAGAGGAAGAAATTGCTGTATAAGAGTAAGAGCGAGCGAGTCCTCCTTAACTAGAAACACTCCCTCCTCAGCTTAAACAAGCAAATAAGACTTCTTGTGAAGTCCTGCAAAGCAAACTATGAATCCAAATTAACTTCCTCAACAAATGACAACCACAAGGCATTCAACAGTAGTTACATCCATAACCTAAAAGGAAAGGCCAATATTTGTGTTGAACTGGTAGATAATGATATCACATATACTGAGCCAGTGGACATAGCTAACCTGTTAGTAGACAGGTTCTGTGAAAACTTCACTCCCCTGTCCCCGCCACACTTCCCCAATGACATCCCTACCATCTGTCCCCTACCTTGTGTCTCTAAAGAGCAGGTCATAAATGCCCTCTCTAGGACCAAAAACACAGCATCTATGGGACCTGATAACATCCCAGGCTGTGTCCTACATGGGTTCCAACATGAATTAGCAAGAATATTGGGTACTCTCATAGTCTAAAGACTGGCTTCATACCAGCTGAATGGAAAACAGCTACTGTTATTCCCTTGCACAAAGGGGGTGCTTCCACTGACCCCGAGAACTATAGATCTACTAGCCTGAATAGCCTTATCTGCAAGGCCATGGAGCGAATCATCATGGACCTTATCAACAAAGATATAGATAATATCCAAACTCCAAACACTTGACCCTACTCAGTTTGGATTTGTCATAAGGAGTTCATGCCTGTTAAACCTGGTGGACTTCTTTGAGGCAGTCACCAATTCCCTGGACATCATTGAAGGCATCATTGACAAACACCCAACTAGGCATTAACTCTTATATCATTAGATGGGTCACTAACTGGCTCACTGATAGAACCCATAGAGTCAAAATAGAGGAATCCACCTCCAACAGCAGACCTGTAACCAGTGGTGTTCCACAGGGAATAGCCCTCAGACCTCTGCTGTTTGGAATCTATTTCTCCAAAGTAGAAGCTAAAACTAAAGGTCTGTGGCTGACAAATTTTGCTGATGACTGCATACTGGGAGGAGTCATAGAATCTCCAAATGATGTCAACATCCTACAAGAGGGTCTTACACAAACAAATGATTGGTGCCATAGTCATGGCTTTGAACTCAATGCAAAAAAATGTATTATCATTCCTTTTGGTAAAAGTTATGTTCCCGTTATCTACCACATCAATAGTAACACCTTAAGTATGCACTCAGTGGTGAGAGACCTGGGCACATAGATTGACAGCAACCTTACCTTTGACCACAATGTCTCCACAGTGGTAAGAAGTGCATTCTATATTGCTCATCTCATATGTAAGGGCATTGCTTGCAGAAAAATGGAAGTTATAACCTCCCTGTACTCTTCCTTCATCAGGCCAATAACTGAGTACAATGCTCCTTTTGGTATGTACCTTTCCAAGCACCTGCAGCAACTGGAGAGACCACAAAAGTTTGTCACAAGGAAAATTCAAGGTCTTCAGCATCTGTCTTATGGGGATTATCTGAAATCACTGTCACTTTATTCCATTTCAATTAGACTACTCAGAGGTGATCTCTGCCAAGCATACAAGGTAATCGCTGATCCTGCTTTGTTGGAAATGCTGCATATCCATAAGTCAAATGGTACATGGGTTACTCGCTCTAAAGTTCTTAACCTGGTATGTGAAATTAATAAAACCTGCTGGAGGAAAAGATTTGTTTCCCGTAGGTTACCAGACCTTTGGAACAGACTCCCACTTCATGTCAAACAGAGCACCTCTTTGGCCCTCTTCAAACACAATCTGGACAATTGGATGTGTGACTGTAAATATACCTCAGGGATTCCAACTGTGTCCCTCTTAGACAGGGGCAATGGGTGCTGATCATGGAAATAAGGGTAAGAACTTGGCTAGGCTGGTAAGGCCCTAGGGCCATTAGCCTAGTAACTTCCTATGATCCCATGAAAAGCTTTTTGGAAATATAACCAATTTGTTTATTACATTTTCTAAAACTAGGTTGGCACAGTCTGTGCCTAAAGTTACATTAGCGCAATGGCTCACTGAATGTATTTCTTATGGTTTTTAAGTACAAGAGTTTATCTTTACTAAGACCATCACAAGCTCATTCCACAAGGTCACACTCCACTTCTTCTGCTTTCTTATCCAGAACATCTATAGATGGCATTTGTGCTGTTGGTACTTGGTCCAGTGCTCACCACTTTATAGATCATTACAAGTTTGATATGCTTTCTAGGAAAAGGGTAGCATTTGGTTTTGCCATAATACAAAATATCCTTCCATAAGACCAACCTGGGTTGATACTAGCTGGGGACTCTGTCCCAAAGTTTGAAGAACAGATGAAAAAGACATTAGATACAAAAGGTATGTACTCACTGTAATGATGGATCTGTGTTTCCTGTTTTCATCTATCCTCAACTTCCCATTCCTCCTTCCCTCTTCTACTGGAGGAAAATACTCCTGTGGTTTCCTAGTATGACCTGGAGGTATTCTTCTCTTTGGTCTTTCCCTCTCTTAGCTCTAGATGTCTTTGCTGTCATGTCTCTGGTAACTGTTGATGCCCTTCTATTTTCATGTTGCAGTATTCCATACTCTTGGGTCTTCCTGTCTTGCTACCCGAATGTCCGTCCAGTATACAAAAGCTTCTAGTTACTGCTGGGTACATGGGACATCTGACATTGGCTAAGGGAACGTGGGCCATAAAAGTGATGTATGCATGTACCAGACCTCAGAACTTCTCTGTTGCCAGTAAAACATCAGCTGTTACTGTCGTACTGGCTGTTGGATTGGAAATTCCAAGATAAGTACCCCATTGGGGACATTTTGTTTCTTTTGATCACTGCAAGCATGTGTAGGTTCATGTTATCCATGAAGGGAAAGCACAGGTGTGATCATAAGATCCCTCATAAAGACATCCATGAGCTTTGCCTTTTTTGTTTAGGGTCTACAAATGACCATAAGCCTGGTCCATCTGCAAGGTCTTCGTTCCAAAAATGCTACGCAGCCATCAGCACATGTTAAACAATTATGTTGAGAATCAGCACCTAAAGTGCTTAGCTGTAGGTATGGAGGGGCCATCCAGTCAGCCCATCAAGCCACCCAAGAAAAAGGCCAAAGTTGTTAAGCCTGAATCCCTAGCTGCAGCTTCTCCACCCGAAATCCCTTCAGTGGCTGATGTCAGCCTGGAGGAGCGATTGGTCGCTGCTGATATGGGTACACTGGGTACCGCTGTGGAAGCTGCAGAATACAGAGTGGAAAGCATATGCTTGGAGGTAGTGCTGACATTGGCTTCTGACGGGAAGGGGGAACCTTGGATTGTACCAACCATCCAGACAGATATCATCTCCACTACTTCACAGATTACTGAATCCAGGCTTACCTTGGCTCCAACACTCGCTAGGCCTTCCCTTAAAAGGAAAAAGGAAAGAAAACATGTTTATCCACCAGTAGAGAGGCAGCCAGATTGGCAGGCTTTTTCTAAAAGCCTTTTCAATGCCTTCATGGCCCTGTGGCCTACTACACCCTTAGCCTCCTCTAAGGCTCCTCCTATGATGAGCTCTAGGCCTCAGGTGTTAGATACTCTCCAAGCTGCAGTTGAGGAATCCTCTGATGGTTCCTCAGAGGATTCCCTGTCATATGTCTCCCAAATGCCATCGCCTCTTAGCTATGCTTCCCCTGAGGAAGAATCTGCAGAAACAGATTCCCCAGTTGAGGATCTCACCTTTGGGAACCATTTTAAAGATGAGGGAACATTTCAAATGGGACTCCTCTGAGATGACAGAAGTTCAGAAAAGATACTATGAACTTCTTCAGATGCACTCTCCTTCCCCTTTAGCTATTGCCCCAGTACTACCAGCATTTCTGGATGCTTTTAATGCAGCATCAGTAAATCCAGACTGCCAGCCTCCTGCTCCATGAAGGCCTGACAGATTTTACAAGGTCCCTGAGGGGGCCAAATTCCTTGTTAAGTGCCTTATAGCAGATCCTGGCATTGTATCAGTTTCAGCTTTTAAGGCATCTAAGCTCCTTCCAGTCTCCTCTCTTTTCCCCACAGACAAAGACAGCAAGTCCATGGAACACCTTGGGAATAAAGCTTGCACCTCATCCATCTTGGCTTTCAGGGCAATAAATTATCGAACCAACATGTCCGAATATGCCCTATCCCTTTTAGGAGAAGCCACCAAACACCTGAATGAAATCCCAGACTCTCCTGTCAAGGCTCAGATATACAGCCTTATATCTCTATCCTCTCAGGTCACAAGGCATTCCATTAAGTGCAGTTACGATGCAGCTGAAGCTTCTGCCAGGTCTGCGACTTCCACCTCTGTCCTGAGAAGATATTCCTGGCTAAGGTTACAACCCCTACCTGATGACATTAGGGCAAATGTTTTGGATGCTCCTCTTGATAACTTTGCCCTTTTTGGGACAAAGGTGGATCGGTTATTCAAACCTTTGCAACAAAAGGGGTAGGAGTTACAAGACCTCAAATACCTGTTTGTTTCTCCTATCCCCAAATTCCACAAGAACTACCCTTCATAAACCAAATTCATCAGGAAACACTCTGCTTCCCCTCCTCTTTCCAAGGGTAGAAAGACTGCCAGGAAGCAAACAACTTCTTCCAGACCCCACTCAGACTCCAGCCTAGAAGCCTCAGTTTCAAGACAGGGCAGGTATTCTGTGACTACCTGCCATTCCTGAAACAACATCTCAACTCTATTCCCCTATCCCTAAGGCTCTCTCACTGTCTCCTTGCTTGGAAAAACATCACCACAGACAGGTGGGTCTTATCCATCATAGAGATAGGTTATTTTATGATTTGGATCACAACCCCTTCTTTGAGGGGCATCCCACAGCCCTCCAAAGAACAGCTTCCATTATATCAGCCACTTATAGACAGCCTTATTGCCCAGGGAATAATTCAACCTGCCCTATAACAACAAAAAGGAAAGGGTTTATACTCAAGACTCTTCCTAATCCCAAGAAAAGATGGCACTTAGAGACCACTTTTAGATCTTTCCCACCTCAATCTCTTCCTTCAAGTGCCCACCTTTCAAATGCTCACTCTGCAGGCCCTCTTCTCCTTGATTTTCCCTCAGGGGTTCTTGGCCACCTTGGACATCAAGGATGGCTACCTGCACATCCCCATAAGTCCCAACTACAAGAAATACCTGTGCATCTCAGTTGCCTCCTCACATTTACAATTCTGTGCCTTGCCCTTCAGACTTTCTACAGCACCAAGGGTCTTCACCAAGTGCTTGGCACTAGTGGTGGCCTTCTGCAGGACCCAAGGGATTCAGATTTTCCCTTACCTAGCCGACCTTCTCATCCAGGCAGACTGCACAGAATCCCTGCAACACCATCTAAAAACAGAAATATCACTCCTGCAAGGACTGTGTTTGAAGATATATTACCCCAAGTCCAACCTGACTCCCTCTCAGACCAAAGATTCCTGGAATGTAGGATAAGGATGGATGTCAGGAGTTCCTTTCTGCCACCCCAAAAGGTGGAAAGCTTAAGGCAGTACCTGTTCGCTGTCCTTCAGGCCACAGACCTGACTGTCAGGCAGTTCCTCAGACTCCTGAGTCATATGGCATTGGCCATTCCCATGTTACTACTGGCAAGGCTCCACATGATAAAGCTAAAATGGTACCTAAGGTCTAGAGTACAAAATCTCCTTCCTTCCTTGCCTTAAGAAAGAGATTTAATGATAGTTAGATCAAGTGAGTTGCAACCCAGGACTTCCCTTACAGGCTTCCTTGCCAGTGTAGGAGATGTACACAGATGCCTCGGATCTGGACTGGAGAGCAGCCATAGGCTCCCTAAGAGTCCAGGGCACTTGGCTGGACTCCATCAAACAGAAACATATCAATATCAGAGAGATGAGAGCAATTCTGTTGTCCCTAAAGGCCTTCCAACATGCACTAAAGCAGGGCCCACTAAAATTGTTCATTGACAACACTACAGTTCTGTGGTATGTGAACAAGCAGGGGGGAACAAAATCCTATTTGCTATGCAGGCTAACTCTTCAAGTGTCGGAGCTTGCCACAAAAGAGGGAGTCACACTACAGGCAGTGTATATCCCTTCAGGCAGACACATTAAGCAGGTCCATGTCACAGTCCCACGAATGGATGCACCACAGGGATGTGTTCCTGGACATAGTCCACAAATGGGGTATACCTCAGATAGATCTACTTGCCTTGCCTATGAACAGACAACTTCCATCCTTTTGCACCAGGCTGCCCATCTCTCTAGCAAGGACAATGGATGCCTTCTCAATCTCTTGGAGGGGGATGCTTCTGTATGCATTTTTCTCCTTCCCACTTCTTCAGAAAGTCCTACTGTAAACCAAGCAGGTTACTTGACTCCCTTTTGGCCAAGGCAGCACTGGTCTACCATCCTTCTGCATTTAGCCAGGGGCAATCACCACAAGTTACCTCAAAGAGTGGACCTTCTCACACATGACAAGGGATCTGTAATCCACCCCCACCTACAGTCTCTGAACCTTATCCTGTGTGTGATAGAATTTTGATCCCTTACAGACATCTCTGCAATGAGAATGTGCTTACAGTCCTGCAGGAGGTCAGGAAACCTAATACTAGGAGATTTATATGTCTAAATGGAAAAGATTCATCATATGGTGTCTACAAAGACAGTTGGACCCTTTCCAGGGAGATGTCCCTTTGGTACTGTCATACCTGTGTGAACTCTTGCAGACAGGGTTGGCATATTCCCCTGTTAAAGCCCACATGCTATTTTAGCTTTTCTGCCTCTGGGTCCTCCTCTGGCTTCTTGATTGCCTGCAAAGTTATTCCCAAAGGGAGTGCTGCTTCTCACCTCCCCCCCAGGAAACCCATCCCACCACCCTGAGACCTGAATTATGTTTCAGAGAAGCTCACAGTGGCTTCCTTTGAACCAGCCTCTAAGGCCTCTCTAAAACACTGCACTTATTAAACAGCACTCCTAGTAGCCTTGACATCAGCTCAAAGAGTGTCAGTGTTACAGGCCCTCATGGCTACTCCCCTTTCCTCATCTTCCACAAAGACAGGGTAACCCTTAGGACCAACCCTTCCTTCATGCCCAAGGTGGTCCTTAAACCAAGCTATTCACCTTCCCATTTTTTCCCCGATCCTCAGAGTGACAGTGACAGAGTCTTACATTCCCCTGATGTGCATAGACAACTTAGGTTTTACCTAGACAAGACCAAACCTATCAGAAAATCAGATCAATTGTTTGTCTCCTTTCACCCCAAGGCCCTGGGGAAAGCATTGACAAAGCAGCAGGGGTGGCTCATGCTAATAGGACTGCAGGACTGCAGCCCCCACCACCTGTAGAAAGAAGAAAAAAAAAAAACAAATTGCGAGTCTGAACTCCGTGCATGTGTGTTTGGAGTTCCTGGAACTCACAGAACTCCAGACTGCTGTGTCAGCAGTCCTGATAGGGGGAAAGGTATCTCTGCTCTGCAGATGCCCAGAAGTCTGTGCAGTGACAACTGCATAGAATGGATGAACTCCAGACTGCATCATCTGCAGGCTAGAGCCTACTCTTGCAAGGACAGTTGAGCCTTCTCACAGGGAGGAAACCAGCCATTAGCTAGTGTGGGATGGGACTGAGGATACTGGAACACTCACTGAATTAAACACTCACTGAATTGAGGTAGTGTGTGGGCATGTGTAATACACCAGTTGTTATTTACTGGTGGCTATAGAGAACACATGGTGGTGGGTAGAGAATACCTCAGGCTTGAACCCTGTACCTTGGGTGCAGGTGGCAAGGGCCTGAATTCCCTACCCACCACCATTTGCAAAAAAGTTTGCAAATTTTTGCCTCATATTTGTTCTGTTCCTCATAAAATCTGTGGTTTCTGTATTTTTGTTTCCTTACACAGTCAGTAGTGCAGTGGTGCAGTGGTAGCATTGTTGCCTGACAACTACAGGTTTTCTGGTTTAATTCTTGGCTGGGGTGCCTTTTGTGTAGAGTCTGCATGTCCTTCCATCTTACAAAGACATGTGTCTCTCCCTGGGCCTCTGCTGAAAGTTGGCCTTTGTTCCAAGTCAGACTTTTCTGGTTAACAAATGTTAAATAAATAAAAATGACAGGCATTTGAATTTCAGACTTCATATTCTTCAGAAAGTATATGGTAACACAAAACCTTTTATTCTAACAATTTTCTAAGTTTATAAGATGGATATTTTAAATGTGTCCCTAATTTTGGGACTGTATTCCCCCATTATTGGCTTTGTCCAGGTTTTTTTGTGCTAAGGTTGAAAGCTATGGTAAGAACTGAATTCACTGAATATGTTTGGGGGCTGTATTCCCCCATTATTGGCTTTGTTCAGGTGTTTTGTGCTAAGAGGTTGACAGCTATGGTGAGAACTGAATTCACTAAATAGTAGCCATTTAAGTTTCAGTCTTCCTCTCTTTCACAAAACAGTTGATTTGGCATAGTGGTATGTTGCTCTGACTGTTTTGCACAGGGTCCTGGTTTCAAGTCTTGGCAGTGAAATGTATGGTGGTAACACAGCATTTTATTCTAGAAATTTTCCAACATTATACAAGCAATGTTTAAAATGTGTCCCTGTTGTTTGGACTTTTGTCCCCCCAATAAATTCTGGCTTTTTTCCAGATTTTTTGTGCTGCAAAGTTCAGCGATACAGCTGAGTGTCAAGTAGATTTTACAAGGAGCTGAGAACTGCAAGGAGCTGAGAGCTGCAGGGGAACAAAAGTTTAGTGCTGCTTATGATGAGTCTGCTTGTATTGTTAATAGCACAGCAGGTTGTATACGTGCTTTTGACACAGAAGGCTGTGGGTTCTACTCCCACAGTAGGTAGATGCATTGCTAATACTGTACTGTGTTGTAAAGGGGGTGGATGCTGCAGTCCTTTTTGGCAAAGACACCTAGTAAAACTTCTCTGCCTTTGAAACTCATATTCATTGAAACAGCACTGTTATCAGTTTGCCATCCATTCCCTATTGCAATATTACTAGCTTATCATTTTTTTAATGCAACATAGGCAATTTATTCCTCAAGGGCAACAGGCACTTTATTTGTAGATGAAACAATGAAATATAAAGTTGTTTGCTAGCAGCAACCTCTTCATTAGTTACAGATTTCTTTAATGTGGAATTATTTAGATGACTTTTACTTCTTCAGAGATTGTGCATATTTACTGACACTGGTGGACTGTAGAAGGCTGAGTAGACGTTTATGATGGGAATGTTCTGAACTGGGCAGTTTTGTCATTATTGGTGCATGCATTTTGTTTCACTGTTTACTGGAAAAATGTTCAAAACAATAAATTTAAAATGCCCTCTAACAACTGTACTGTATTGTACAAGGAATATAATTTAATACAATCGGGAAGACGTATCAAAGAGCATGTGTATGTTTCGTGTGCAAGAGGCCTATGATTTGAAAACAGTCCAAAGTTAATAGTTATCTGCCACTGGTAAAATGTATTTTCTTTGAATGTGGGTTTCAATGCTGTTTCAATGAATATGAGTTTCAAAGGCAGAGAAGTTTTAATGCTAAGTCTATTTTCATTGTGAGACTGCATTGCTTTGTTTAGCAGATATCTATTGGTGTTTGTGCTGTAAAATGCAAAATAAAACTTTCAAATGCAATCCAAATCATCGCAGAAGTAAAGCAGTATGCACATTACAGTGTTTATGGTAAATGGGGCAAAATAATCAAGGAATGGAACATTGGAATGGCTGCAGGGGGAAGCTCCATTTGACCATGATTGTGTGAGAGGGGAAGGGCAGCAAATTCAAAGACAGCCCTGGCTGAACTATACCTCTCAACTGTCCAGATTTTTGCAGAATGAATAGATTTTTGTTTATTATTTTTGGTTTGTTCCTCATAGAATTTGTGGTTTTCTGGCAAATCATTTAGGAATGAAGTCACTAAGTAATGACAGACATTGAGTTTCAGACATCATAACCTTCAAAAAAATGCATGCTAAAGCAAGACCTGCTATTCTATCAACTGTCTTAAGTTTATACAAGAGCAATTTTTAGTACTGCTTGTATGTTCCCCCAATATATTTGGCCTTGTCCAGGTTTCCTGCATTGAGGTTGAGAGGTACGTGCAAATAAATCACTTTATAGAATTAGAAATATCCAAACCTCTCAACTGTCCCCAATTTTGGCTCAAAATGTTGCTCTCCCCCTAATAATCCCTCCGCAGAATGGCAATTTTGGAAGAAAACGTGGAGGGTTTACAATTATAAATAACTGTAATGATCAGAGTTATAGATTACTTTTATTTCAGAAATGCATGTAGATTCTCTTATTTTGTCAGCTGCTCAAGTTAACAGTACTAATATCAAAAAGATGTCCTTTCTTTGATAGGTTCCCAGCTGAATTGTTTGGCAGTTTTATATTTTTGCATCACATTTTTGGTCCGTTTTTCATAAAATTGTGGTTTTCTGGCAAATTAGTGGCAAATCATTAAAGATTGAAGTTAGAAAATAATGGCAGACATTTGAATTTCAGATTCCATACCCTTCAGAAAATTCATACTAATGCAAGACCTACTACTATTCTATTATATTTCTAAGTTTATAAGAGCAATATTTAAAAATTGTCCTTATTTTTGGGCAAGTGTCCCACTTCTATGGCTTTGTCCAGATTTGTTGCTCTGAGGTTGAGAGGTATGAGTGTCAAAGCCATCACCGTCAGGCAGAGACATTTCAAATTGTGACATACTTGTTGCACCCCACTCCCCCATATAGTGACTCTGGATGTGTCCAATCAAGGCAAGGAGTAGTTATGCAGTGTAAATGTGCAGAGTATTCCCCCATCCATGGTAGACACAAGAACGACAGTGACTTTTCATCTGTCCTTGATTTTGCAGAATGTATTTTTTTGTCATATTTTTACACTGTTGATTTATGCTTCTTATTATTCAGAAAATGCATGCTGGCGCAGTGCCCTGTTGCTCTGTGTTTAAGTAGCAATGCTTTAATGACCATAAGGTAAGCTTGTCAGAGATTTTTAGATGCCATTAAGCTTTAATAAGGATACTGTTAAAGTTAAAGAATTACCAACATTGAAAGCCTTTTTGTTGTTGCCATGTAGAGAATATTTACATAACTAGATAATGTATAAGCCTTAAGTATTGAAATGCATATGACAGTATTTGTAATACAGGACACGATTACAGTATTTTCAGAAGCTCATTGCATTTGTTGGAGACTTGCAGTCATCTTTGCAGGCTTTACCCGTAAATTAAACAGAATGCCAATCTATCATGTGTGGTCCATAACTTGTGCAGTAATCCTTTAAGCAATTTATCTTGAGCTTGTTTCTTGTTTGCTGTTCATTTTTTACTTAGATCATGTCTTCCACATCAAGCAAGTAGATAGTTGTCAGGCAGCAGGTCTTTTTTGGATAAGAAACATTTTTACAAGTGGGGGTATCACAGAGATTGCTACTTTCAGCATGTTACTTGGTAATTTTATAAAGCTGAATATAAATTAGAACTAGAACTGCAGTGCAAGGAGAAGTGGTTTGAGTTGAGTACTGCTTGTTTTTTTATACTTGATTTTGACTGGCATTCCAGTAATGTTTTTAAAAAGTAATTTATTTTTTCTTGCCTCACAACCTTTGTGTTTCCATCTAGATATTAAGTAAGCTGTCATGCAGCCAATGCATTGAAATATTTTTTCTTCTACACTTCATTTTGTCTTGATTGGACTCTCATAATGACGGTTTGGCACCCAGGGCAACATATTTAATTAAAGTCCCAGTTTTTGTGATTTTGAACATAGCTCCACCCCTTTCTAGTTGGCTACACCCCTTCACATTGGCCCCACCCATTCAGCTGTCTCCTGCAGCCCCCCTTTAATTTGAAGTCACCACCCACCACTGCAAAGCAGCCATTTTCAGCCTGGATTTCTAGAGCTATTTTCTTCTGCAATGCATACCATGGGAAACCTTTGGGGTCCAAAATTAAAGCACACTTCACTAAGGCTATGACTTCTGGAGCTTTCTTTAAAGGATTGGACACTGCCACCATTTTAGAGGCAGCTACATCAACCTCTGTCCACACCTTTACCAAGCATTACAAATTGGACCACATTTCCAAATCCAGGACTGGATTTGCCAGGGTAATCCTCCATGGATTTATAGAAAATAGTACCGAGCCACCATCCTTCTTCCCAGTGGGCTTTGGCACTCACCCAAGAGTATGGAATAATGCAACATGAGAATAGAAGGACATAGAATAGTTGTGTAAAATCTGACCATTAGATGTTCTTCTCTTCCATGTTGCAGTATTCCTTCCCTCCCTCCTTCCCATTTTAGCCCCTTAAACTGTTCCTTCTTGGATGGCACCGGGTCTATTACAGTTTTCCTGGGACTGGGGTCTGACTGGGTTGCTCAGTTCTGAGGTCTGGTATGAGCAGATGTCACTTTTATGACCCATGTTCCCTTAGCCAATGTAAGACGTCCCATGTACCCAGTGGCAGTGACTAGAAGCTTTTTTATGCTGGCCGGACGTTCGGGTAGCAAGAGAGGAAAACCCAAGAATTTGGAATACTGCAACATGGAAGAAGGACATCTGTGGTTATGGTAAGATTTTACACAACTATTCTTTTTCATGAGAATTGTCTGAAATTCACTTTTTAATGTAAATGTACTGTGGTGGAGCTTTTCTTCCTGGGCTTCTGCTGAAAATGGGCTCTGCCCAGGCAGACTTTCCAGTCAACAAAGACAAATGAATAAATAAATTTATAGAGTTGTGTTTTTTCTACATATTTCTATGAAGGGGAAAACTTGATCTGAGGTAATCTGAGACTTGAGAGAGGCTTATGGGTAAATAAAGGAGCTCGAGCTAAAGAACTAAAGTCTGAGAAGTGGCCAAAGTCAGATCCAAAAGCTAAAGGCTGTGGAAGGATGAAAACAAACACAGATGCATTGCTACATTGAGTACATATATTTTGTTTTCTGTATTTAGTTCATCCTGTATCCCAGTCATAGCTTGACATTTCTTTAAAATTTCCCATGCTAAAGATGTGTACTCATTGCCGATGCATATCCTAATGTCATGTGCCGACCACGTAATCATGTCTAGCCTCATAATCTGATTTTTTTCTGCTTAAACAGACTGAATCTCAATCATGATGCATCCTTTTCATAGGTTGCTCCTAGGCTAACAGCCACTAGTGCCCTTACAGTCCCAGACACACACCCCAAACCCATTTGGATCCCTAGTATCATGGGGTGGAGGGGCATGTTAGAAGGGAGATAACTAAGAAATTTGTAGGGGGTGTTAGGATAATACTTACTGACTGCATCTATCCATAAGGGGCATGGGAGCCATACCGGGGTAAATTTACAATTTTCCATTCAATTATCAAGATTTTGTTTGAATAAGGTCAGGGATGAATTATGTTTTACATGGATAGGGAGCCTATTCCATAACACAGAGATCCTTTGGGAATTGCATCTTTCTTTCCGGCATGTTTTGTTTATGGCATTAGAGACGTTCAGATCCCTGGGTGTAGTGTTTCTGGTGGTATTTGTTTTACACATGTGCAACAGATCTGTCAGGGCTAGCTCTGATGAAGCCGTGTAATTATGTTCAGTGCTTATGTAGCGATCTGCATAGTGTCCCTGTGGCTATCGAACTAATTAGAACTAGCACTGTTGTTTCCTTCATCTTGGGTGGAGCATGACATGAAGCATTACCTAAGTGCCAGAAATACAATCTTATCCCCTCCCCAAGACATTCAAGAGAGAAACTCATGGACTTCCTCACTGTCAAAAGGATAAATGCAGTTAAAGGTTCATTATGCAGAGATTAGCAGAAGGGTGCCTTCTGCAGTTCCATATTCCAGCTGGAGCACCATCACAATAACCCGATTTTAAAGTCAGATAGTGCCTTGTCTTCCTGGATGCATTTGTTTTGTATTGTTTTTCAGATGTTGTGATTGTCCTTTATGAGAATTTCCCCTTTTCAGATGAGGGGAGCAGAGAGATAATGACCTTGGCTACCATTCTGGGTGATGCATACAAAATTAAAACTCTTCTCTTTTTTGAGTGGGTTCAATGATGCTCCCAGGGCTGCATGCTTAAGCATGTACCTGCTTAGGATAGTGTGGCTGTTTACCTCCCTAAAGGTTCAGAAGCTACATTCTGGACATTTATTTCAAGGGTGAAATGCTGTTTGGTCAGACCTCTCAAATCTAGGTGGATGGTCTTTTGAGGCCACCACTTTGTAGGGTCTTTACTTCTTTTTCTATATCATCATGCTTTTACTCATATTTTAGACTAAACCAACCCCAAAAGAGGAAAAATCCAAGGAAAATATTCAAGTGTTTTGCAGGCTTGAGTACAGCCTACATCTTCTGTGATGGGCAGTTCCACAAATTCTTCCCAGTTTGGAAAGTTGCCATTAAGGTCCTGTGGACTGTAGATTAGCACATAGTTGGCCACATCTTAAAGGCAGTAGTCTATCAACCAGAAAACTCTGTAAGAGACTAAGCTATTTCAACAGTGCTTTTGGGATGGGGTTCAACATGACTGCTGAATGTGGCCATAGTTAGTGCCCCATATTCAGAAATGGGGTGAGGTTGTGTTTTCACACTCCTTAATCTGAAAGGGTGGCTGTTTTCTATGACATCTTAGATCTCAGAGACTTAATTAAACTCATGCATCCATTTCTAAATGTTGACTTAAGTGCTTATGCATGTGCAACTGTACTTTGCCTGGATGATGTATCTGGATGTGGTGGATAACTTGTGCTATATTGCCATTTGGGGTATATACAAGAGAGTCCACTAGTTTGCTCTTGTCATCAACTCAGGGTTCAGTCCTGGGACCACTCTTGTTTGGCATCTACTTCTCTGAAGTACAGGCCAACACTAAGGGACTCTGGCTAACAAAGTTTGCAGATGACTGCAAACTGGGAGCCATTATTGAATCCCAAATGATGTGGATATTCTACAAAGAGGGCCTTACAGAAACAGATGCCTGATGCCGGAGCCATGGGCTCAAGCAATGCCAAGAAATGTATAGTTATCCTTTGAAAACAAACATGTACTCCATGAGAGCTACCACATAGGTGGCAGGACACTAAACATCGAAAATATGATGAGACTTAGGGACACAAGTGGACAGGTCTCACTTTTCGTGACTCACATCACCACAACAGTCAGGAAATCCTACGTGGCACACCTCATCACTAAGGGCTTTTCATCCAGAAAAAAGGGAGGTCATTGTCCCAATTGTATGCATCCCTCATTAGACTCATTATAGAGTATAATGCCCCATTTGGTTTGTACCTCACAAGACATCTGCACAGCTGGAAAGGCCACAGAAATACCTCACTAAAAGAATCACAGGGACTAAAGCAGATGCCATATGCTGACCATCTAAAAAACTCCAGCTATATATCTGTGGCATATCGTCTCACTCAGAGGCCATCTCTGCTTAACATACAAGGCCATGTCAAACCCTGAGCTGTTGGACATGCCCACTTAAAGAAATCCCAATCCCTCAGAGCCACACGCTCCAGGGATCTAAACCTTATCATCACAATGAACAAAACATGCTGGAGGATAGGTTCTGACCCAGAGACTCCATACTCTGGAATAGACTGCCCATACATATCAAGCAGAGTGCCTCATTGGCCCCACTCTCTTCAAAAGGAACCTTGATGATTGGATGGGAGATAGGAAATTCACCGGGGATCATGTCAGTCACCCTGCTAGACAGGGGCCCAGAGAAGTAAATATTGTGGGAAAAATTTCAGGAATTGTTATGGCTAGGCTTGCATAGGCCTTAGGGCCCTAATACCAGCCTATGAACCTATGAAACTATGAACTCCAGTACAGTGTGCATTACTATTTAGACTGTCTTCAGCACCCAGAGAGGATTCCCTTTGAGTGAGAAGGACCTCTGTGTTCCCCTTACTTGGACTACTGGCTATGCCATTGAATGATTTTAATGGTGCTTGCATTCCTTTAAGATCATCATTAACTGGGAGAAGTCTCACTTCTTTCCATCTTTAGGGTTATCTTCAGTGGCATTGAATGGGTGTTAGGGGCATAAATGCCAGGTTAGACCTAAATCTTGTTACACATTCTGGGTTTGATTGACTGCATAATGTCCATGTTTCTATTTCCATGCCTGAGGAAGTAGGCATTTCAGTGGACTATGAGGTGTCCCTGACAGCAGTCATCATATACATTTTTTGTCAGACTCTCACTACTGTACCTTGGAGTGGTAGACGTTCCCAGCACACTTTTTGATGGCATTCTGTTCCAGCATAAGAACCTTTCACATTTTAGTGATGGCTGATTCACTGGCGTGTGAAGAGATCACCCAGATTCCTACAGATTTTATAGGTCATTTATTCTACTGTGGGCTCTACATAAGTTGTTACTGCCCAAGATCTTTTGAGACAAAGATGCTTCCAGACCACTCTTTATTTGACCAAGCAATCCTTCACTTGACATCTCTGCAAGCATACAGACAGTCATACCTTATTTGCAAGGAAGAAGTGTGCTGCATATAGTGGTGGGCATAGCCAAGGATATTGCTCTTTGGGTAGTTCACATCCCAGGGGAAGCTTTTAAGACACATTTTCAGTCCTGTTAGAGTTGCAGTTTTAGAGGCAGGGTGTGACTAGTGTCTGCTAAACAATTAGACCCTCTAGAGGTTGACCTTTTCACAACTCAGATGAATGTTGCAGTCTCCTCATTTTGTTTGAGCAAAGAGGAGTAGGTGGTGCATGCATTTTCCATTCCTTGAGATCGGCTGATTTAGGTACATTTTCCCATTTACTCTCTCACTCCTCATCTGAAAGGTCAAAATAGCTAGGCCACAGCCAAGTTCTCTTCACCCCTTTATAGCTGAGAACAGCCAGCAGAGTGTACCACATTTGATAAGGGTACTCTTCTCCAATGGCTGTGAAGGCATCATATAAAATGCTTAAAATGAAAACTGTGAAACTTTCCTGGTCATGTCCAAAGATTTCTGCCATAGCTAAAGACAAGGACTGAGGTTCTCACCTTATGTGTATGACTTGGCTGTTGTCATTGCTGTTGTATTAACATTTGCTGCTTAGGATTTGTCTGCACATCTATCTATGTTCTGCAAGATAACTTTTGTAACATGTGTGCTCCATTTTAGCAAGTTCACCTTTCCACTTCAAACATTTTGTCTTTGTAACTATTAATACCCAGTTCACTGCTTGAGGCTTTTACAGTTTTCTCTTCATCACATCATACACTATCTGTGCCGTTTAAAACTTTTACTCATTAGCACTCCACTGAAAATGGTTTGTCCTCAGAGGAAGCCTGGCTCTTACATGGCTGAAAAATGATGCATGTTTTTAAAATGTGTGCAAATATACTAAACTTATGGTAGTGACACAGACTTCTGGAATGGAGACACTCCAGAGTAAGCAAAGCGATTGTGGAAATCTTGGGTGTTGGACCAACTGGGGAAGCATTCTTATGTCTCAGCCACTTTTTGCACTCAGAGCTTTTGAACTATGTAACCCACTTGACTCAGACTTCAAGCCCGGGACATTGCCTTAGAAGTGTCATTGTGACCTTCAAGACTCAGATGTCCACTTGAGTCCATTGCTAAAGTGTCCATGCATCTGCTATCTAAAGCAGCTAATGGCATGTCAGAGCCACTGGCACTGGCATTGTCATGCATCACCATGCTTGGGTGAGGTTGTGTAACTTTATCAAGGATGCTTTGAAGCAGTTTGCTAACACCTCCTTTGGCTTGTCTCTTTTTGGCCCCAAGGTTAAGGACACATTGACCAGAAGTGAGCAGGAGAGGAAGATGCTGCCTGTGTTTTGCTGCCACTCAGTGGACCTTCCTGTTTCATTACTGCTGCTGCCTGAACTCCCACACACCATCTTATCTGGTTCACAAGCTCATGGGGCACATCACAGTCACCGTTTGTTTGGTTCCCCTCACAATGTACTTCATGAGGGTTCTGCAATGGACATTGGGAGTCACTGGTCTTATCTGACACACCTGATGGAGTCCCCAATCCCATTAAAAGAGGTTTGCCAAAATCAAATCAGGTGGTGGTTGTTATCTTCCTGAGTTTCTGCTGAGAGACCATTTAATTTTTCCCTCTCCTCCTGACCATGGTCACTATGGAATGCCTCTCTTCTTGGGTGGTGGAAAATTTCACAGGAAGGGGACAGTCCAAAGGGACTGGTCCAATACCAAATCCAGTTTTCACTTCAATGTCCTAGAAATTATGGTGGTCCTCCTTGTGTTGCATGAATATCAGGAAGTTCTCCCTCTGAAGTTCCCCTGAAAGTTCTCCTCCACTCCAGATCTGCTCTGAGTTGCAGCACAATGGCACTAAATATACAGAACCAACTGATATTGCCAACATCCTGGCAGATAGGTGTTCAGTGCTAACTTTACCTCTGTCATCCCTAAAGGGCTCATCTCTATACTGGATGAATGCAAAGTTCCTGTAATCATGGCTGCACAGGTAAAAACACTCTCCAAAGCCAAGAACTTATGGCATCCATGGGACCTTGACAAGCATCAAGCAGCCTGCATTCTACATGACCTACAGAATGAACTGGCACCTCACCTAAAGTACCATGTTCAATCATAGCCTCACCTCAGGTTTTGTGCCCACTGAATGGTGCACATAGCAACGGTTATCCCACTCCACAAAGGGGGGAGAGCCACCATGTGGACCCGGGAACTACTGCCCCATTCTAAACATTGATGGAGGGAATATGGATTATTTGCTGATTATTCTTGTTATACTTTACATCTGTCTTTACTGTTATAACTAAGACAAGTACTTTTTCTCTTTCAGGTCTTTGCATGTTTTGGACGAATACTCTAGATAAAAGGTCAGTATAGCCAGTGGTACAGCATTTTATTGAATTGTCATCCTTTGTATTGTTTGGTTGGAAGACTTTCCCTACCTCTGGTGGTTAGAATTCTTTTCATTGTCTGGTGTTGCTGGACCTGGCTAAGAAGATGCCAATGGTTTTACAAAGTGGATAGTTCAAGATTACAAAGAAGTCAAAACATTATTTTAGAAAATCAAATAATTTCTTGTTAGATTTACACCAGATGGTAATTACTGTGCAGATGTTTGTTCCTCTTCAGATTCTTTATGCTTTCTAGGTATTTCAAGCAGGCCCTCCTAGATGAGTCATCAGTGTTAGATGCCATGGTTAGATCTCATAGAGGGGTTTTGCAGCCCCATGACACAGAGGGATACAGCCCTGGCTGCAACCCAGATATCCCATGTTAGACTAGCGACCCTGGTACTGGAGGAACTAGGCAGAGGAAGATAGTAATGAATTGTTGACTCCAGCTTTCCCATCCTACAGGGAGGAAGGCAGCTTGGCTAACTAGTCTGGTGACACCTGCAGGAAAGCAAATGTATTGCTACAGCATGAAGAGCCTAGTGTGCCCATAATACAGGCTGTATGTGATTGCTCGGGAAGTTGTGCATACACTGAAGCATGCAAGACCTCTTGAGGCAGCTATAGCAGAGGTTGCAGGCAATCATTGGGATGACTGTAGGACAGTTTGCAGGCTGTGCAAACTGGCCAGCTCCAAGACACCTTACTACTTGTCTCTACTGAGAGCAAATGGGTCAGAGAGCTGCTTATCCAGCCGATATATAAATGGGGCAGTTGAGCTGCAGAAGAGACATTCAAATCAGTCCTGCAGACCACAAAAATTGTGGATGGTTAGGAGATTCTTCATCCAGGAAACAAAATGATCTAATTACTGAAGGGTAGGGGGTTATTAGAGTCTTTAACTCAATGATGTAGCTTAGCCAGCACATGTTTTTATTTATTAATCTAAGTAGATCATTCTAAGTGAGATCATCAGTTTCTTCTTTGTGTGTGTACTATGTTTATGGTGGCATGAGCCAGAGAGAGAGATTCAGGTATCTTCAGTTAGTGCCATGTTAAAAGGAACTAAGAGAAGGACCCAACCCCGTGGAAAACTGGACTTAGATATTAGTTTTTATAGAAGTAAGACAAAGAGGAAAGGCAGTGCTCTCCTTTACTGGAGTAAACTATAGACCTTACACAGACTTGGTTAGCACTGTATCTTGGGATTTTACTGGTAACTGGAGAGGCAGGCACCACTGCAGGCAGGTTAGGTTGTTATATTGGTAGTTTTGGGAGCAGTTGTGGGTCCCGCTCCATGATTATACCACTAAGTTACAAAATGTTAAGTTTTTTATGTGCTTTTGCATCAATTGCAAGATCAATCAAAATCCCTTTAGGCACCCTCTGCTACAAATGAATATGTTTGAGATGCAGCACTTAAGTGGCACATCATAGCCAGGAAAGCTGATTCTGACACCTGTATTGTTTTCTTTATTAAAGAGAGGTTGTTGTGGAAGGTTGGCAATGTTTTATTTGATAATGCTTTGCATTTACTAAGAGCTGGAAACAGACTGAAACTCTTTGTGCTAGATTCTGTGCTGGCATTAATACGCAGGAGCAGCTGTTAAGATTCAGGGAAAACCTTTAAAAATTCCCTGCAGTATACCTTCCAGTATCAGAAATACTGGATGAGCAAACTGGTGTAAGTGCAGGAAAATTACTTTTTTAGCTGTGATATGTGTGATTTGAATTGCCCAGAAAAAGTAAAGCCTTTGCTGAGTTTACTGGGTGTCTGCTAACACAAGATGGCTGGTCTTCTGGAAGTCTGTTCCCAGGAGGAATTAGTGTTTGTGGAGGCTTTTGAACTAGCTCGAAGCTACATCCCAAGTGTAGTACCCCTCAGTGGATGAAATGGTGGACTTATTTTCATCATCAGCTCTTGAAAAGATCCAGATATGACAAACTATTCTTAAGAAACTAGACAAACACTTAGTTGCAATCTCCAATGACAAAATCCAATGGAGCAGGGTCCCCAGTTGATGCCATGGTAGTTTCCTGCAGCCAGCAAAAAGGAACTTGGTGAGGAAAGCCTTTGTCCACCCCCCTGGCTAAGAGTCTAGGGTGCTGGACACAGATTTGTGGAATCTCAATTTTGATACAGTGATCTTTTTGCTCTTGCAGTCGCTGGAAATTACTTCAGACATTATACAAGGTTTGAGAGGAATTTAATGAAGGAGCTTACCAAATCTCTGTGTTGGTCCATGTTGGCAGAGGATGTGTAAAGACTGTCTCTCTTTTGCAACTGGCCTACTATCAGTCCCTATCAAATGTCTTTTGTGCATCTGATTTCCCATGATACAGGAAAGTGTTTCAAGAGCAGCAGTTTCTTGGGTGCATTACTGTTAAGCAACTTCCATGTGTCTTTACCGACTTATGTGGTAAAATCCTAACAAAACATTCTCTCTATCAGTGCACCCTTTGATGGCTCCACATTATTGGAACCCAAATTTAGTAAAAAAAGATGCTCTCCAGGGTGTGTGAACAACAGGATGTAACAACCTTATCTGCTATAGGGATGTGTTTTTCTACTCCTTAGAGAGAACCTTTCTCAAGAAAACCAGGAAAAGTGGTAAAATCGCAGTGTTGTTTTCTAGGGTCTCTGTGGAGATAGACTACCCCAAGTGGGTAGAAGAGGGAACTCTAATGGTAGACATTGCTCACATGGTGGGGAGGCCTGGGTAAAACTAAGGCTTCAGAGACCCCTTTTCTGAGAATCCTTTCAGTAGAGATTCAACCCGAGATGTTCTGAGCCATCTGTTCCCCCTCAGTGCCTCTCGGCATTAGATAGCTCAGCCCTGAGTGGTAATTTGACCTTGCCACCTGGAGGCAGTCAAGAGCACTTTCTATGTCTGCATCCAAAAGCATGGCCCATCACCAAGTATGTCTGGGTGCAGTGCATATCACCATAGTCTATTGCATTCCTTTTCCCTTCCCCCTCCTGTTCACTCACAAAATATCCTTTTGACATTTCTCCCATCGGAGGACACAGAAGCTAGTCACAGAGGTAGAAAAAAACTGCTAAAAAGAGTCATCTAAGAGGTCCCTAACACCAGACCGATGAGGATTTGAATTTATTCAGTTTCCTTTTGGTGTGAAAAGAAGACAGGGGATCTCAGGCCAATACTGGACCTAGCTTTCACTTAAACCAATTTGTCAAACACTCCAAGTTCCAAAGGGTCATGGTCCAGTCCATTCTCTTTCTTTTGAGGAAGGACAATTGGATGTGCTCAGTAGATCTCTAGGATGTGTACTGTCACATAAAAATAGATGATCCAGGAGATATCTTCACTTCTGGCTGGTAGCCAGGCATTTTCAGTTCAGAGCCCTGCCCTTTGGTCTCACCATAGCCCCCCTAATGTTCGAATGCATGGCAGATGGTTGCAGCTCACCTGGGATTGCTGGGTTTCTGGGTGTTTCCATATCTCAACCACTGGCTCCTCATGGCTCCCACCAGACATGTACTGACATGAGCCAGGGACTCCCTGCTGCATTTTGGTCTTCACCTGGGCATCACAGTCAACTACAACAAATCTCACCTTCTTCCCACCCAAACACTGCCGTTCATAGGAGCTCATCTGGATACAGTTTCTCAAGTAGCTCAATTTCTTCAGTTCAGATTGTTCAATTTACAACTTCAAAAGAAAGGTCTGCTATCTCTTCAGTCACCACCATCCAGATTGGTCCATCAGCTCCTGGGGTCAACTGTGGTCTCCATAAGCCTTCTACCTTTAGCAAGATACTACATGAGAGTACTACAATGGACTCTAGCAGTCCAATTGTCTATAACCACAAATGCTTCCCAGTTGGGGTGGGGGGCATTTCCTGGGACAAGACTATTCAAGGCACTTGGTCCCCCTTGGAGGCCAACCCTCATGTCAACGTCCTAGAAATGAAGGCTGTCCTTCTATCGTTGCAGGCATTTCATGACATCCTGCCTCAGGGGATGAGTGCTATACAGACAAACAACATGTCAGTGGTCTAGTACATGAACAAATGTGAGAGCCAACTCTTACCCCTTGTGTTGGCAGACAATGATAATATGGCAATGGGTGATCCCTTCCAACCACTATCTTTTAGCAATGCACATTCTGTGGAAGTCCATTACTTTAGCAGACAGACAGACTGAGGACATCTATTTTGCCTCATGAGTGGTCTCTCCATCCTTCAGTGGCAGAGGAGAATTATCAACAATGGGGACAACTATGCTGCGAACTGTTCACCTCTGTCCACAATTTCCAATGCAGCAGGTTCTTTGCCCTAATACCTTTTAGTGGGGGGCATTAGTCAACATGACTGAATTCCCAGAGGGGGGAGTCACCAAGAAATGCTCTATGCTTACCAATATGGCAGACCACTGTAGCACCCCCACTGTTAGGTGAGGTCTTTCCTGGTGAGATCTGACCACAAATCTGTCTCATTCAAATTAATTATCACACCTGACCTCCCCCTAGCAGCAACTAAACTAAAACACTTCTCCAAAGCAGATTATAACTGCTTATGGGATGGTATAAATAGCTTCACTGTACCTCCTTCCTCAAATGGAACTGGCAACTATGCGATGTTCTACACCAGTGCTTTATACGAACATCTGTGTACCTGCATTGACTTGGCCATACCTGATAGGACCAAAACAAGCTCTTCAAGGAAGAGCAAACCTGACTGGTGGACAACTGCCATTAACAGGCTTTACAGTAAGAGGAAGAAATTGCTGTATAAGAGTAAGAGCGAGCAAGCCCTCCTTAACTAGAAACACTCCCTCCTCAGATTAAACAAGCAAATAAGACTTCTTGTGAAGTCCTGCAAAGCAAACTATGAATCCAAATGAACTTCCTCAACAAATGACAACCACAAGGCATTCAACAGTAGTTACATCCGTAACCTAAAAGGAAAGGCCCATATTTGTGTTGAACTGGTAGATAATGATATCACATATACTGAGCCTGTGGACAATAGCTAACCTGTTAGTAGACAGGTTCTGTGAAAACTTCACTCCCCTGTCCCCGCCACACTTCCCCAATGACATCCCTACCACCTGTCCCCTACCTTGTATCTCTAAAGAGCAGGTCGTAAATGCCCTCTCTAGGGCCAAAAACACAGCATCTATGGGACCTGATAACATCCCAGGCTGTGTCCTACATGAGCTCCAACATGAATTAGCAAGAATATTGGGTACTCTCATAGTCTAAAGACTGGCTTCATACCAGCTGAATGGAAAACAGCTACTGTTATTCCCTTGCACAAAGGGGGTGCTTCCACTGACCCCGAGAACTATAGATCTACTAGCCTGAATAGCCTTATCTGCAAGGCCATGGAGTGAATCATCATGGACCTTATCAACAAAGATATAGATAATATCCACACTCCAAACACTTGACCCTACTCAGTTTGGATTTGTCATAGGGAGTTCATGCCTGTTAAACCTGGTGGACTTCTTCGAGGCAGTCACCAATTCCCTGGACATCATTGAAGGCATCATTGACAAACACCCAACTAGGCATCAACCCTTATATCATTAGATGGGTCACTAACTGGCTCACTGATAGAACCCATATAGTCAAAATAGAGGAATCCACCTCCAACAGCATACCTGTAACCAGTGGTTTTCCACAGGGAATAGTCCTGGGACCTCTGCTGTTTGTAATCTATTTCTCCAAAGTAGAAGCTAAAACTAAAGGTCTGTGGCTGACAAAGTTTGCTGATGACTGCATACTGGGAGGAGTCATAGAATCTCCAAATGATGTCAACATCCTACAAGAGGGTTTTACACAAACAAATGATTGGTGCCAAAGTCATGACTTTAAACTCAATGCAAAAAAATGTATTATCATTCCTTTTGGTAAAAGTTATGTTCCTGTTATCTACCACATCAATAGTAACACCTTAAGTATGCACTCAGTGGTGAGAGACCTGGGCACATAGATTGACAGCAACCTTACCTTTGACCACAATGTCTCCACAGTGGTAAGAAGTGCATTCTATATTGCTCATCTCATATGTAAGGGCATTGCTTGCAGAAAAATGGAAGTTATAACCTCCCTGTACTCTTCCTTCATCAGGCCAATAACTGAGTACAATGCCCCTTTTGGTATGTACCTTTCCAAGCACCTGCAGCAACTGGAGAGACCACAAAAGTTTGTCACAAGGAAAATTCAAGGTCATCAGCATCTGTCTTATGGGGATTACCTGAAATTACTGTCACTTTATTCCATTTCATACAGGCTATTCAGAGGTGATCTCTGCCAAGCATACAAGGTAATCGCTGATCCTGCTTTATTGGAAATGCTGCATATCCATAAGTCAAATGGTGCACAGGTTACTCGCTCTAAAGTTCTTAACCTGGTATGTGAAATTAATAAAACCTGCTGGAGGAAAAGATTTGTTTCCCGGAGGTTACCAGACCTTTGGAACAGATTCCCACTTCATGTCAAACAGAGCACTTCTTTGGCCCTCTTCAAACACAATCTGGACAATTGGATGTGTGACTGTAAATATAGCTCAGGGGTTCCAACTGTATCCCTCTTAGACAGGGGCAATGGGTGCTGATCATGGAAATAAGGGTAAGACCTTGGCTAGGCTTGTAAGGCCCTATGGCCATTAGCCTAGTAACTTCCTATGATCCCATGAAAAGCTTTTTGGAAATATAACCAATTTGTTTATTACATTTTCTAAAACTAGGTTGCCACAATCTGTGCCTAAAGTTACATTAGTGCAATGGCTCACTGAATGTATTTCTTATGTTTTTAAGTACAAGGGTTTATCTTTACTAAGACCATCATAAGCTCATTCCACAAGGTCACACTCCACTTCTTCTGCTTTCTTATCCAGAACATCTATAGATGGCATTTGTGCTGTTGGTACTTGGTCCAGTGCTCACCACTTTATAGATCATTACAAGTTTGATATGCTTTCTAGGAAAAGGGTAGCATGTGGTTTTGCCATAATACAAAATATCCTTCCATAAGACCAACCTGGGTTGATACTAGCTGGGGACTCTGTCCCAAAGTTTGAAGAACAGATGAAAAAGACATTAGATACAAAAGGTATGTACTCACTGTAATGATGGATCTGTGTTGCCTGTTTTCATCTATCCTCAACTTCCCGTTCCTCCTTCCCTCTTCTACTGGAGGAAAATACTCCTATGGTTTCCTAGTATGACCTGGAGGTATTCTTCTCTTTGGTCTTTCCCTCTCTTAGCTCTAGATGTCTTTGCTGTCATGTTTCTGGTAACTGTTGATGCCCTTCTATTTTCATGTTGCAGTATTCCATACTCTTGGGTCTTTCTGTCTTGCTACCCAAATGTCCGGCCAGTATACAAAAGCTTCTAGTCACTGCTGGGTACGTGGGACATCTGACATTGGCTAAGGGAATGTGGGCCATAAAAGTGATGTATGCATGTACCAGACCTCAGAACTTCTCTGTTGCCAGTAAAACATCAGCTGTTACTGCTGTACTGGCTGTTGGATTGGAAATTCTAAGATAAATACCCCATTGGGGACATTTTGTTTCTTTTGATCACTGCAAGCATGTGTAGGTTCATGTTATCCATGAAGGGAAAGTGCAGGTGTGATCATCAGATCCCTCATAAAGACATCCATGAGCTTTGCCTTTTTTATTTAGGGCCTACAAATGACCATAAGCCTGGTCCATCTGCCAGGTCTTCGTTCCAAAAATGCTGCGCAGCCATCAGCACACGTTAAACATTTATGTTGAGAATCAGCACCTAAAGCGCTTAGCTGTAGGTATGGAGCGGCCATCCAGTCAGCCCGTCAAGCCACCCAAGAAAAAGGCCAAAGTTGTTAGGCCTGAATCCCTAGCTGCAGCTTCTCCACCTGACATCCCTTCAGTGGCTGACGTCAGCCTGGAGGAGCGATTGGTCGCTGCTGATATGGGTACACTGGGTACCGCTGTGGAAGCTGCAGAATACAGAGTGGAAAGCAAATGCTCGGAGGTAGTGCTGACGTTGGCTTCTGACGGGAAGGGGGAACCTTGGATTGTACCAACCGTCCAGACAGATATCATCTCCACTACTTCACAGATTACTGAATCCAGGCTTACCTTGGCTCCAACACCTGTTAGGCCTTCCCTTAAAAGGAAAAAGAAAAGAAAATATGTTTCTCCACCAGTAGAGGCAGCCAGATTGGCAGGCTTTTTCTCAAAGCCTTTTCAATGCCTTCATGGCCCTGTGGCCTACTACACCCTTAGCCTCCTCTGAGGCTCCTCCTATGATGCGCTCTAGGCCTCAGGCGTTAGATACTCTACAAGCTGCAGTGGAGGAATCCTCTGATGCTTCCTCAGAGGATTCCCTGTCATATGTCTCCCAAATGCCATCTCCTCTTAGCTATGCCTCCCCTGAGGAAGAATCTGCAGAAACAGATTCCCCAGTTGAGGATCTCACCTTTGGGAGGCCATTTTAAAGATGAGGGAACATTTCAAATGGGACTCCTCTGAGATGACAGAAGTTCAGAAAATATACTATGAACTTCTTCAGATGCACTCTCCTGCCCCTTTAGCTATTGCCCCAGTACTACCAGCATTTCTGGATGCTTTTAATGCAGCATCAGTAAATCCAGACTGCCAGCCTCCTGATCCATGAAGGCCTGACAGATTTTACAAGGTCCCTGAGGGGGCCAAATTCCTTGTTAAGTGCCTTATAGCAGACCCTGGCACTGTATCAGTGTCATCTGTTAAGGCATCTAAGCTCCTTCCAGTCTCCTCTCTTTTCCCCACAGACAAAGACAGCAAGTCCATGGAACACCTTGGGAAAAAGGCTTGCACCTCATCCATCTTGGCTTTCAGGGCAATAAATTATCGAACCAACATGTCCAAATATGCCCTAGCCCTTTTAGGAGAAGCCACCAAACACCTGAGTGAAATCCCAGACTCTCCTGCCAAGGCTGAGATATGCAGCCTTATATCTCTATCCTCTCAGGTCATAAGGCATTCCATTAAGTGCAGTTACAATGCAGCTGAAGCTTCTGCCAGGTCTGCTGCTTCTGCCTCTGTCCTGAGAAGATATTCCTGGCTAATGTTACAGCCCCTACCTGATGACATTAGGGCAAAAGTTTTGGATGCTCCTCTTGATAACTCTGCCCTTTTTGGGACAAAGGTGGATCGGTTATTCAAACCTCTGCAACAAAAGGGGTAGGAGTTACAAGACCTCAAACACCTGTTTGTTTCTCCTATTCCCAAATTCCACAGGAACTACCCTTCATAAACCGAATTCATCAGGAAACACTCTGCTTCCCCTCCTCTTTCCTAGGGCAGAAAGACTGCCAGTAAGCAAACAACTTCTTCCAGACCCACTCAGACTCCAGCCTAGAAGCCTCAGTTTCAAGACAGGGCAGGTATTCTGTGACTACCTGCCATTCCTGAAACAACATCTCAACACTATTCCCCTATCCCTAAGGCTCTCTCACTGTCTCCCTGCTTGGAAAAACATCACCACAGACAGGTGGGTCTTATCCATCATAGAGATAGGTTATTTTATGATTTGGATCACAACCCCTTCTTTGAGGGGCATGCAACAGCCCCCCAAAGAACAGCTTCCATTATTTCAGCCACTTATAGACAGCCTTATTGCCCAGGGAATAATTCAACCTGCCCTATGACAACAAAAGGGAAAGGGTTTATACTCAAGACTTCCTAATCCCAAGAAAAGATGGCCCTTAGAGACCACTTTTAGATCTTTCCCACCTCAATCTCTTCCTTCAAGTGCCCACCTTTCAAATGCTCACTCTGCAGGCCCTCTTCCCCTTGATTTTCCCTCAGGGGTTCTTGGCCACCTTGGACATCAAGGATGGCTACCTGCACATCCCCATCAGACCCAACTACAAGAAATACCTGTGCATCTCAGTTGCCTCCTCACATTTTCAATTCTGTGCCTTGCCCTTCAGACTTTCTACAGCACCAAGGGTCTTCACCAAGTGCTTGGCACTAGTGGTGGCCTTCTGCAGGACCCAAGGGATTCAGATTTTCCCTTACCTAGCCAACCTTCTCATCCAGGCAGACTGCACAGAATCCCTGCAACACCATCTAAAAACAGAAATGTCGCTCCTGCAAGGACTGTGTTTGAAGATATATTACCCCAAGTCCAACCTGACCCCCTCTCAGACCAAAGATTCCTGGAATGCAGGATAAGGATGGATGTCAGGAGGGCCTTTCTGTCACCCCAAAAGGTGGAAAGCTTAAGGCAGTACCTGTTCACTGTCCTTCAGGCCGCAGACCTGACTGTCAGGCAGTTCCTCAGACTCCTGAGTCATATGGCATTGACGAGTCCCATGTTACTATTGGCAAGGCTCCACATGATAAAGCTAAAATGGTACCTAAGGTCTAATTGGACATACCTCTCTCATCCTCTAGAGTACAAAATCCCCTTCCTTCCTTGCCTTAAGAAAGATATTCAATGGTAGTTGGATCAAGTGAGCTGCAACCCAGGACTTCCCTTACAGGCTTCCTTGCCAGTGTAGGAGATGTACACAGATGCCTCGGATCTGGACTGGAGAGCAGCCATGGGCTCCCTAAGAGTCCAGGGCACTTGGCTGGAATCCATCAAACAGAAACATATCAATATCAGAGAGATGAGAGCAATTCTGTTGTTGCTAAAGGCCTTCCAACATGCACTAAAGCAGGGCCCACTAAAATTGTTCACTGACAACAATACAGTTCTGTGGTATGTGAACAAGCAGGGGGGAACAAAATCCTATTTGCTATGCAGGCTAACTCTTCAAGTGTCGGAGCTTGCCACAAAAGAGGGAGTCACACTACAGGCAGTGTATATCCCTTCAGGCAGACACATTAAGCAGGTCCATGTCACAGTCCCACGAATGGATGCACCACAGGGATGTGTTCCTGGAAATAGTCCACAAATGGGGTATACCTCAGATAGATCTACTTGTCTTGCCTATGAACAGACAACTTCCATCCGTTTGCACCAGGCTCCCCATCTCTCTGGCAAGGACAATGGATGCCTTCTCAATCTCTTGGAGGGGGATGCTTCTGTATGCATTTTTCTCCTTCCCACTTCTTCAGAAAGTCCTACTGTAAACCAAGCAGGACAAACCCAAAATCTTGTTGGTGACTCCCTTTTGGCCAAGGCAGCACTGGTCTACCATCCTTCTGCATTTAGCCAGGGGCAGTCACCACAAGTTACCTCAAAGAGTGGACCCTCTCACACATGACAAGGGATCTCCAATCCACCCCCACCTACAGTCTCTGAACCTTATACTGTGTGTGATAGAATTGTGATCCCTTACAGACACCTCTGCAACGAGGATGTGCTTACAGTCCTGCAGGAGGCCAGGAAACCTAATACTAGGAGATTTATATGTCTAAATGGAAAAGATTCACCATATGGTGTCTACAAAGACAGTTGGATCCTTTCCAGGGATATGTCCCTTTGGTGCTGTCATATCTGTGTGAACTCTTGCAGACAGGGTTGGCATATTCCCCTGTTAAAGCCCACCTGCTATTTTAGCTTTTCTGCCTCTGGGTCCTCCTCTGGCTTCTTGATTGCCTGCAAAGTTATTCCTAAAGGGAGTGCTGCTTCTCACCCCCCCCCCCCCAGGAAACCCATCCCACCACCCTGGGACCTGAATTATGTTTCAGAGAAGCTCACAGTGGCTCCCTTTGAACCAGCCTCTAAGGCCTCTCTAAAACACTGCACTTTTTAAACAGCACTCCTAGTAGCCTTGACATCAGCTCGAAGAGTGTCAGTGTTACAGGCCCTCACGGCTACCTCCCTTTCCTCATCTTCCACAAAGACAGGGTAACCCTTAGGACCAACCCTTCCTTCATGCCCAAGGTGGTCCTTAAATCAAGCTATTCACCTTCCCATTTTTTTCCCGATCCTCAGAGTCTTACATTCCCTTGATGTGCATAGACAACTTAGGTTTTACCTAGACAAGACCAAATCTATCAGAAAATCAGATCAATTGTTTGTCTCCTTTCACCCCAAGGCCCTGGGGAAAGCATTGACAAAGCATATTTACTTGACACTGGTGGACTGTAGAAGGCTGAGTAGACGCTACGGAATGGAATGTTCTGAACTGGGTTTTTAAGTCATTATTGGTGCAAAGTTTTTTCTACTGTTTACTGAAAAATGTTCAAAACAATAAATTTAAAATGCCCCTCAACAACTGTACTGTATTGTACAAGGAATATAATTATTCTATCAACTGTCTTAAGTTTATACAAGAAATAATCCCTCCGCAGAATGATTTCAGAAATGCATGTAGATTCTGGCAAATTAGTGGCAAATCATTAAAGATTGAAGTTACAGAAAATTCATACTAATGCAAGACCTACTACTATTCTATTATATTTCTAAGTTTATAAGAGCAATATTTAAAAATTGTCCTTATTTTTGGGCAAGTGTCCCATGGCTTTGTCCAGATTTGTTGCTCTGAGGTTGAGAGGTGTCAAAGCCATCACAGAGACATTTCAAATTGTGACATACTTGTTGCACCCCTATAGTGACTCTGGATGTGTCCAATCAAGGCAAGGAGTAGTTATGCAGTGTAAATGTGCAGAGTATTCCCCATCCATGGTAGACACAAGAACGACAGTGACTTTTCATCTGTCCTTCATTTTGCAGAATGTATTTTTTTGTCATATTTTTACACTGTTGATTTATGCTTCTTATTATTCAGAAAATGTGTGTTTAAGTAGCAATGCTTTAATGACCATAAGGTAAGCTTGTCAGAGATTTTAGATGCCATTAAAGAATTATCAACATCGAAAGACTTTTTGTTGTTGCCATGTTGAGAATATTTACATAACTAGATAATGTATAAGCCTTAAATATTGAAATGCATATGACAGTATTTATAATACAGGTATTTTCAGAAGCTCATTGCATTTGTTGGAGACTAATTAAACAGAATGCCAATCTATCATGTGTGGTCCATAACCAGTAATCCTTTAAGCAATTTATCTTGAGCTTGTTTCTTGTTTGCTGTTCATTTTTTACTTAGATCATGTCTTCCACATCAAGCAAGTAGATAGTTGTCAGGCAGCAGGTCTTTTTTGGATAAGAAACATTTTTATCACAGAGATTGCTACTTTCAGCATGTTACTTGGTAATTTTATAAAGCTGAATATAAATTAGAACTAGAACTGCAGTGCAAGGAGAAGTGGTTTGAGTTGAGTACTGCGATTTTGACTGGCATTCCAGTAATGTTTTTAAAAGTAATTTATTTTTCTTGCCTCACAACCTTTGTGTTTCCATCTAGATATTGCTGTCATGCAGCCAATGCATTGAAATATTTTTCTTCTACACTTCATTTTGTCTTGATTGGATTCTCATAATGACGGTTTGGCACCCATGGCAGCATATTTAATTAAAGTCCCAGTTTTTGTGATTTTGAGCATAGCTCCACCCCTTTCTAGTTGGCTACACCTCTCACATTGGCCCCACCCATTCAGCTGTCTCCTGCAGCCCCCCTTTAATTTGAAGTCACCACCCACCACTGCAAAGCAGCCATTTTCAGCCTGGATTTCCAGAGCTATTTTCTTCTGCTATGCATACCATGGGAAACCTTTGGGGTCCAAAATTAAAGCACACTCCACTAAGGCTATGGCTTCTGGAGCTTTCTTTAAAGGATTGGGCACTGCCACCATTTTAGAGGCAGCTACATCAACCTCTGTTCACACCTTTACCAAGCATTACAAATTGGACCACATTTCCAAATCCAGGACTGGATTTGCCAGGGTAATCCTCCATGGATTTATAGAAAATAGTACCAAGCCACCATCCTCTTCTTCCCAGTGGGCTTTGGCACTCACCCAAGAGTATGGAATAATGCAACATGAGAATAGAAGGACATAGAATAGTTGTGTAAAATCTGACCATTAGATGTTCTTCTCTTCCATGTTGCAGTAATCCTTCCCTCCCTCCTTCCCCTTTTAGTCCCTTAAACTGTTCCTTCTTGGATGGCACTGGGTCTATTCCAGTTTTCCTGGGACTGGGGTCTGACTGGGGTGCTCAGTTCTGAGGTCTGGTATGTGCAGATGTCACTTTTATGACCCATGTTCCCTTAGCCAGTGTAAGACGTCCCATGTACCCAGTGGCAGTGACTAGAAGCTTTTTTATGCTGGCTGGACATTCGGGTAGCAAGAGAGGAAAACCCAAGAATTTGGAATACTGTAACATGGAAGTGAAGGACATCTATGGCTATGGTAAGAGTTTATACAACTATTCTTTTTCATGAGAATTGTCTGAAATTCACTTTTTAATGTAAATGTACTGTGGTGGAGCTTTTCTTCCTGGGCTTCTGCTGAAAATGGGCTCTGTCCAGGCAGACTTTCCAGTCAACAAAGACAAACGAATAAATAAATTTATAGAGTTGTGTTTTTTCTATATATTTCTATGAAGGGGAAAACTTGATCTGAGGTAATCTGAGACTTGAGAGAGGATTATGGGTAAATGAAGGAGCTTGAGCTAAAGAACTAAAGTCTGAGAAGTGGCCAAAGTCAGATCCAAAAGCTAAAGGCTGTGGAAGGATGAAAACAAACACTGATGCATTGCTACATTGAGTACATATCTTTTGTTTTCTGTATTTAGTTCATCCTGTATCCCAGTCATAGCTTGACATTTCTTTAAAATTTCCCATGCTAAAGACATGTACTCCTTGCCGATGCATATCCTAATGTCATGTGCCGACCATGTAATCACGCCTAGCCTCATCATGTGATTTTTTTCTGCTTAAACAGACTGAATCTCAATCATGATACATACTTTTCATAGGTTGATCCTAGGCTAACAGCCACTAGTGCCCTTACAGTCCCAGACACACACCCCAAACCCATTTGGATCCCTAGTATCATGGGGTGGAGGGGCATGTTAGTAGGGAGATAACTAAGAAATTTGTAGGGGGTGTTAGGATAATACTTACTGACTGCATCTATCCATAAGGGGCATGGGAGCCATACTGGGGTAAATTTACAATTTTCCATTCAATTATCAAGATTTTGTTTGAATAAGGTCAGGGATGAATTATATTTTACATGGATGGGGAGCCTATTTCATAACACAGAGATCCTTTGGGACTTGCATCTTTCTTTCCGGCATGTTTTGTTTATGGCACTAGAGACATTCAGATCCCTGGGTGTAGTGTTTCTGGAGGTATTTGTTTTACACATGTGCAACAGATCTATCAGGACTAGCTCTGATGAAGCTGTGTAATTATGTTCAGTGCTTATGTAGCGATCTGCATAGTGTCCCTGTGGCAATCGAACTAATCAGAACTAGCACTGTTGTTTCCTTCATCTTGGGTGGGGCATGACATGAAGCATTACCTAAGTGCCATTAATACAATCTTATCCCCTCCCCAAGACATTCGAGAGAGAAACTCATGGACTTCCTCACTGTCAAAAGGATAAATGCAGTTAAAGGTTCATTATGCAGAGATTAGCAGAAGGGTGCCTTCTGCAGTTCCATATTCCAGCTGGAGCACCATCACAATAACCCGATTTTAAAGTCAGATAGTGCCTTGTCTTCCTGGAGGCAAGTGTTTTGTATTGTTTTTCAGATGTTGTGATTGTCCTTTATGAGAATTTCCCCTTTTCAGATGAGGGGAGCAGAGAGATAATGACCTTGGCTAGCATTCTGGGTGATGCATACAAAATTAAAATTCTTCTCTTTTTTGAGTGGGTTCAATGATGCTCCCAGGGCTGCATGCTTAAGCATGTACCTGCTTAGGATAGTGTGGCTGTTTACCTCCCTAAAGGTTCAGAAGCTACATTCTGGACATTTAGTTCAAGGGTGAAGTGCTGTTTGGTCAGACCTCTCAAATCTACGTGGATGGTCTTTTGAGGCCACCACTTTGTAGGGTCTTTACTTCTTTTTCTGTATCATCATGCTTTTACTCATATTTTAGACTAAACCAACCCCAAAAGAGGAAAAATCCAAGGAAAATATTCAAGTGTTTTGCAGGCTTGAGTACAACCTACATTTTCTGTGATGGGCAGTTCCACAAATTCTTCCCAGTTTGGAAAGTTGCCATCAAGGTCCAGTGGACTGTAGATTAGCACATAGTTGGCCACATCTTAAATGCAGTAGTCTATCAACCAGAAAACTCTGTAAGAGACTAAACTATTTCAACAGTGCTTTTGGGACAGGGCTCCAACATGACTGCTGAATGTGGCCATATTTAGTGCCCCATATTCAGAAATGGGGTGAGGTTGTGTTTTCACACTCCTTAATCTGAAAGGGTGGCTGTTTTCTATGACATCTTAGATCTCAGAGACTTAATTAAACTCATGCATCCATTTCTAAATGTTGACTTAAGTGCTTATGCATCTGCAACTGTACTTTGCCTGGATGATGTATCTGGATATGGTGGATAACTTGTGCCATATTGCCATTTGGGGTATATATACAAGAGAGTCCACTAGTTTGCTCTTGTCATCAACTCAGGATTCAGTCCTGGGACCACTCTTGTTTGGCATCTACTTCTCTGAAGTACAGGCCAACACTAAGGGACTCTGGCTAACAAAGTTTGCAGATGACTGCAAACTGGGAGCCATTATTGAATCCCCAAATGATGTGGATATTCTACAAAAGGGCCTTACAGAAACAGATGCCTGATGCCGGAGCCATGGGCTCAAGCTTAATGCCAAGAAATGTATAGTTATCCCCTTTGAAAACAAACATGTACCCATGAGCTACCACATAGGTGGCAGGACACTAAACATCGAAAATATGATGAGAGACTTAGGGACACAAGTGGACAGTGGTCTCACTTTCGATAACCACATCACCACAACAGTCAGGAAATCCTTCTACGTGGCACACCTCATCACTAAGGGCTTTTCATCCAGAAAAAAGGAGGTCATTGTCCCACTGTATGCATCCCTCATTAGACTCATTATAGAGTATAATGCCCCATTTGGTTTGTACCTCACAAGACATCTGCAACAGCTGGAAAGGCCACAGAAATACCTCACTAAAAGAATCACAGGACTAAAGCAGATGCCATATGCTGACCATCTAAAAAAACTCCAGCTATACTCTGTGGCATATCGTCTACTCAGAGGCGATCTCTGCTTAACATACAAGGCCATGTCAAACCCTGAGCTGTTGGACATGCTCCACTTAAAGAAATCCCAATCCCTCAGAGCCACACGCCCAGGGATCTAAACCTTATCATCACAATGAACAAAACATGCTGGAGGGATAGGTTCCTGACCCAGAGACTCCCCATACTCTGGAATAGACTGCCCATACATATCAAGCAGAGTGCCTCATTGGCCCTCTTCAAAAGGAACCTTGATGATTGGATGGGAGATAGGAAATTCACCCCGGGGATCATGTCAGTCACCCTGCTAGACAGGGGCCCAGAGAAGTAAATATTGTGGGAAAAATTTCCAGGGAATTGTTATGGCTAGGCTTGCATAGGCCTTAGGGCCTAATACCAGCCTATGAACCTATGAAACTATGAACTCCAGTACAGTGTGCATTACCATTTAGACTGTCTTCAGCACCCAGAGAGGATTCCCTTTGAGTGAGAAGGACCTCTGTGTTCCCCTACTTGGACTACTGGCTATGCCATTGAATGATTTAATGGTGCTTGCATTCCTTTAAGATCATCATTAACTGGGAGAAGTCCTGTCTCTCTTTCCATCTTTAGGGTTATCTTCAGTGGCATTGAATGGGCAGCTAGGGGCATAACACAGGGTTAGACCTAAATCTTGTTACACATTCTGGGTTTGATTGACTGCATAATGTCCATGTTTCTATTTCCATGCCTGAGGAAGTAGGCATTTCAGTGGACTATGAGGTGTCCCTGACAGCAGTCATCATATACACATTTTTGTCAGACTCTACTCACTGTACCTTGGAGTGGTAGACGGTTCCCAGCACACTTTTGGATGGCTTTCTGTTCCAGCATAAGAACCTTTCACATTTTAGTGATGGCTGATTCACTGGCCGTGTGAAGAGATCACCCAGATTCCTACAGATTTCATAGGTCACGATTCCTCACTGTGGGCTCTACATAAGTTGTTACTGCCCAAGATCTTTTGAGACAAAGATGCTTCCAGATCACTCTTTATTTGACCAACCAATCCTTCACTTGACATCTCTGCAAGCATACAGACAGTCATACCTTATTTGCAAGGAAGAAGTGTGCATATAGTGGTGGGCATAGCCAAGGATATTGCTCTTTGGGTAGTTCACATCCCAGGGGAAGCATTTAAGACACCTTTTCAGTCCTGTTGGAGTTGCAGTTTTAGAGGCAGGGCGTGACTAGTGTCTTACAACAATTAGACCCTCTAGAGGTTGACCTTTTCACAACTCAGATGAATGTTGCAGTCTCCCTATTTTGTTTGAGCAAAGAGGAGTAGGTGGTGCATGCATTTTCCATTCCTTGAGATCGGCGATTTAGGTACATTTTCCTGCCATTTACTCTCTCACTCCTCAACTGAAAGGTCAAAATAGCTAGGCCACAGCCAGTTCTCTTCACCCCTTGATAGCTGAGAACAGCCAGCAAGAGTGTACCACATTTGAGAAGGGTACTCTTCTCCAATGGCTGTGAAGGCATCATATAAAATGCTTAAAAATGAAAACTGTGAAACTTTCCTGGTCATGTCCAAAGATTTCTGCCATAGCTAAAGACAAGGACTGAGGTTCTCACCATGTAAGGACCTGGCTGTTGTCATTGCTGTTATTAACATTTGCTGCTAGATTTGTCTGCACATCTGTTATGTTCTGCAAGATAACTTTTGTAACATGTGTGCTCCATTTTAGCAAGTTCACCTTTCCACTTCAAACATTTTGTCTTTGTAACTATTAATACCCAGTTCACTGCTTGAGGCTTTTACAGTTTTCTCTTCATCACATCATACTATCTGTTACTGAAACTTTACTCATTAGCACTCCACTGAAAATGGTTTGTCCTCAGAGGAAGCCTGGCTCTTACATGGCTGAAAAAATGATGCATGTTTTAAAATGTGTGCAAATATAACCAAGTGGTAGTGACACAGACTTCTGGAATGGAGACACTCAGAGTAAGCAAAGGATTGTGAAATCTTGGGTGTTGGACCAACTGGGGAAGCATTCTTATGCCTTAGCCACTTTTGCACTCAGAGCTTTGAACTATGTAACCCACTTGATCAGACTTCAGCAGGACATTGCCTTAGAAGTGTCATTGGTGACCTTCAAGACTCAGATGTCCACTTAGAGTCCATTGCTAAAGTGTCCATGCATCTGCTATCTAAAGCAGCTAATGGCATGTCCAGAGCCACTGGCACTGGCATTGTCATGCATCACCATGCTTGGGTGAGGTTGTGTAACTTTATCAAGGATGCTTTGAAGCAGTTTGCTAACACCTCCTTTGGCTTGTCTCTTTTTGGCCCCAAGGTTAAGGACACATTGACCAGAAGTGAGCAGGAGAGGAAGATGCTGCCTGTGTTTTGCTGCCACTCAGTGGACCTTCCTGTTTCATTACTGTCATGCCTGAACTCCCCACCATCTTATCTGGTTCACAAGCTCATGGGGCACATCGCAGTCACCATTTGTTTGGTTCCCCTCACAAGGTACTTCATGAGGGTTCTGCAATGGACATTGGGAGTCACTGGTCTTATCTGACACACCTGATGGAGTCCCCAATCCCATTAAAAGAGGTTTGCCAAAATCAAATCAGGTGGTGGTTGTTATCTTCCTGAGTTTCTGCTGAGAGACCATTTAATTTTTCCCCCTCCTCTGACCATGGTCACTATGGATGCCTCTCTTCTTGGGTGGGGAAAATTTCACAGGGAGGACAGTCCAAAGGGACTGGTCCAATACCAAATCCAGTTTTCACTTCAATGTCCTAGAAATGATGGTGGTCCTCCTTGTGTTGCATGAGTATCAGGAAATTCTCCCTCTGAAGTTCCCCCTGGAAGTTCTCCCTCCACTCAGATCTGCTCTGAGTTACAGCACAATGGCACTAAATATACAGAACCAACTGATATTGCCAACATCCTGGCAGATAGGTTCAGTGCTAACTTTATCCCTCTCTCATCCCCTAAAGGGCCCATCTCTATACTGGATGAATGCAAAGTTCCTGTAATCATGGCTGCACAGGTAAAAAACACACTCTCCAAAGCCAAGAACATGGCATCCATGGGACCTGACAACATCACAGGCTGCATTCTACATGACCTACAGAATGAACTGGCACCTCACCTAAGTACCATGTTCAATCATAGCCTCACCTCAGGTTTTGTGCCCACTGAATGGTGCACAGCAACGGTTATCCCACTCCACAAAGGGGGAGCCACCATGGACCCCGGGAACTACTGCCCCATTAGCCTGACGAGCCTGGTCTGCAAGGCTATGGAACGTATCATCATGGAACTTATAAACAATGACATTGGCAATCTCCAAACTCTGGACCCTACCCATTTTGGGTTTGTAAAAGTCAGATCATGTCTCCTAAACCTAACAGACTTTTTTGAAGCAGTCACCAAAGCTGTAGATGAGGGTAAGGTTGTTCAGACAGCTAATCTAGATCTCACCAAGGCTTTTGATACCATCCCCCACTCTGGAATTATAGATAAACTCGCTAAACTAGGTATAAATCCCTATGTCACAAGATGGGCTGCCAACTGGCTCACTGACGAACCCACACTGTGAAAGTAACAGACTCTAAATCCAACTTCAGACCAGTAACAAGTGGAATTCCACAGGGTTCAGTCCTAGGTCCTCTCCTGTTTGGTATCTACTTCTCTGAAGTACAGGCTAACACAGAAGGTCTTTGGCTAACAATGTTTGCAGATGACGGCAAACTAGGAGCCATAATCAAAACTCCTAATGATGTGTCTCTCCTACAAAAGGGCCTCACTGAGACAGATGCCTGGTGTCAAAGCCATGGCCTCAAGCTCAATGCCAAAAAGTGCATTGTCATCCCTTTTGGTAAAAACTCTGTACCCATGAACTACCACATAGGTGGTAGTCTACTTAACACCGAAAGTGTGATAAGAGACCTTGGGACACAGGTGGACAGTAGTCTCTCCTTTGATAATGACATCGCCACAGTAGTCTGGTAATCCTTCCACATGGCATACCACATCACAAAAGGTTTCTCATCCAGGAAAAAAGAGGTCATTGTTCCCCTCTACTCATCACTCATTAGACCCATTATAGAGTACAATGCCCCTTTTGGTATGTACCTCACAAGACATCTACAACAACTGGAAAGGACACAGAAATACCTCACAAAGAGGATTACCGGCCTCAAACAGATGCCCTATGCAGACCATCTCAAAAAACTCCAGCTTTATTCTGTCACATATTGCCTACTCAGAGGCGATCTCTGCCTAACATACAAAGCTATGTCAAACCCAGAGCTGTTGGACATGCTCCACTTAAAGAAATCCCAATCCCTCTGAGCTACATGCTCTAGGGACCTAAACCTTGTCACCACAATAAACAGAACATGCTGGATGGATATATTCCCGTCCCACAGACTTCCCATACTCTGGAACAAACTACCTATCTATATCAAACAAAGCTCCTCATTAGCACTCTTCAAGAAAAATCTTGATGATTGGATGGGAGATAGGAAATTCACCCCGGGGATCACTTCTGTGGTTCTGCTTGACAGGGGCACAGGAAAATAATTTTCTTGGGTGGCAAAAGCTAGGCTTATATAGGCCCTAGGGCCAATAGCCTACTACCTACCTATGAACCTATGAAACTATGAGTGTGACTTTAGTTCAGACTGACAAAATGTCTGTGGTGTGATACTTGAACAAGTAAGGGTGAACCCATTCATATCCTGTTTGGGAGGGGCCATTAGAGTTTGGTAATAGGCAATTTCATCTAAGCAGTTTCTGTTTGTAATGCACATCTTGGGGAGATGCAACATCTTAGCAGACAATTTGAGCAGGAACATTCTATTTCCACACGAGTAGTTCTTGAGTCTGAGAATGGCTGCTTGGATTTTTCAGTACTTGGGCACTCCATTTTCTAGTTTGTTTGCATCCCCTTTCAACACCAAGTGCAGCAGCTATTATGCCTTAGTCCCTCCTTAGGGACAGTCACCCACGGATGCTCTTCTGTATGCTTGGCCCCTGGGTCTCCATTACTTCTATCCCCGACTCTACTGATGATAAAGTTTCTTAAAAAGGCAGGTCAGTGCAAAGCAACTGTAATCCTCAATGCTGCTTTTTGGCCCCATCAGGTGTTGCTCCCCTGCCTTTGCCCTCTTCTGATGTGCCCTCCTTAGGTCTTGGATCTCATTCCAGATCTGATCCCTCACCCAGCAGGTGTGGACCCACCCAACCTTCAGACCATAAAGTTGACTGAATGGTTCCTCCAGTTCTTTTGAGGACCCAAAATCCCCAGCTTTCCTGATAGAGAGGTACATATCTTGGCTTCCTTTCAGAAGCTGTCTACAAGTGAAGTTTATGCTAGCAAGTGGAAGCCCTTTGCTTGTTGGGCTACCTTTAAGGGGTTAGATCCCTTTTCAGCTTCCATAAAGACTTGTTTCACTCGGGTTTTATTTATTCTACATTTAAGGTGCAATTGGTGGGGGAATACTTGCTGCATTATATGATTGTTCATAGACAACTAAGGTTTTATTTGGATAGAACAAATATCATCCAGTTTATTTCTTTTTCAAAAGCCTATTTGGGCATACCAGTGTCTAAGGTTACTCTCTGCAAGTGACTGACTGATTGTATCTATTTTGGGTAAAGTTTGAAAGGAAAGCCCTTCAGAGTAAACCAAAAGGTCATTCTACTAGCAATATGACTACTTCAGCAGCATTTTTCCTCCAGAACTGTGTTGGACAAGGTGTGTGCTGATCTGTCTGGGTGGGTCCTCACACTTTTGTGCCCCACTATAAATTGGACATTCATTTGAGGTCCAAAGCTTCCTTTGGTTCCACCATATTGTGCAAAATCATTCTTTGAGCCCTCCCTGGGGTTTCACATGTGGCTGGGAGACTGTCCTCAATGTTGAATTCAGATGGAAAAGACAATATCAGATATGAGAGTTATGTACTTACCATAACAAATATTTCCATGTTCTCTTTCTATCTGTTCAGCCTTCCCTCCTTCTGAACCCTGTTTTTTCTGGCAAGTGTCTTGACTGTGGAATGACTTAGTTGGAGAGATCTTCCCTTTTTTCCTGTTTTGAGGTCCTTCATATCTTTTGCCCAAGGAGTTTGAGTATTGTCAGCTTTGGTAGTATGGGCCAAACTCTGAGGTAATACTGAGGAACACGTGATTGTAGGTAAAGGGGGTGGAGCTTGATGGCCTGAGTTCTATGGAATGTGGCCAGACTTGAATCTGAGTCAGATCCAATAACTCACAGGTTGAAACAAATGTAAAGAGAAAACGGATCTATTGTTATGGTAAGCACATAACATTCATTTTTTATAGTTGATTATTTATTATTTTACTACTTGATAACAGGTTAAGTGAGCTGGTCAAAATGCAATTTGATAACTGAGTAGGTAGGCTAGTCCAAAGATGTTTTTATGCCATGACCTGGGAAAACAGATTTCAAAGAAAGACTATGATACAATTATAATCACAGAGGAACATAAAGCATTGTGCACACAGGTAAGCATGGCAGGTAGTGCAGTCAAAGGCAATATGAAGTACAGAGCATACATATAAAGAGATCATGCATAACATAGAGATAAATGGAGATTTACATAGATTTGAAGTCATTTGTTTGTCTAACAGACCACAGATACAGTATTCCAATAACACCATATAAAGAATTATCCCTGCCTTGCTCAATAACAGCTGCATGAGCAATTGTCAAGTTAAGGTTATTAACCATTTTCTTGAAAGCAATTGCATAAAGATTCAGACCAGAGATGTTTCTTAAGGGCTGTTTTAAAACTATCACAGAATTCTTGACTATTAACTTATGCAGGCAGATGGTTCCACGTCGCAGGTACCCATCTGGAGAAAGCTTTTTCTCCACTTGCAGATTTGAAAGGTGTTTGAGAAATTTAAAATTAATTATCTTGGGGCATCTTATTTTCTATCATTTGAATTCTGTGGGTATTTTTGGTTGAGTGTAAAACATTTTTAGCAATATCTTACTAGGCTCTTGAAGTGTGATGATGAGTGAGCTTGTAACATAATTTAATTGTGCAAAGACGCTGATTGAACTTGTCTGTGTGTTTTGTGAAAGAGAGTGTTTGAACAAGAATAAGGCCCAGATATTTTTGTTTTGCAACATTCAGTATAGAGTTACTGCTGGGATCAGTGAACTGAATAGGTAACATATCATGCATTTTTTAGGGGTTTCAAAAATCATAAAATTTGTTTTTTGTGCTTAATTAAAAGCATAGGATAAATGCATGGGGATAGGATTTTGTGCTTTTGGGGATAGTCATGGAAAAGTTTACCTCAGAGTCTTCGTTTTCCTTTAAGAAGGTTTACCAGCTTGCTCAGGCTATGATACCCATTTGTGAGACTTCATTCCCAACTTGAACATAGTTAAGTGTGTTTCTGCAGTTCTTGTTTCTCCCTTTCACAAGAAGAAAAAAGTTACTGTTCTGGCCAAAACTGTTTCCAAGGACACTCATCCTTTGCCCCCTGGTCTCTCTGGTATAACTCCTTGGGAAGCCATTCAGAATGCTACATCATCTATGGCTGTAGGGTTGCCCTCATTAGGCAAAGGGGAACCATGTTTGTCTGCCTCAGGAGAAGGAGCGGGTGATGGTATACTACTTAGCTTGGGTTAAGGTGCTTGATTCCTGGCCTAGTGCTCCTGTCATAGATCGGTACCTTTCTATAGGATCTCTTAAAAACAAAAAGCTGAAACTTAGAACTGTTTCTTTTCCTAATGTTTTAATTATTAACAGGGAAGATTTGCCTGATTTGCTAAGGGATTACCCTCTGCTTTTAATGTGTTAAATCCGGTTTCCTGTCTGCCTTTAAATAGAAAATAAAAATGATTCCCCTCCCAGTCTGATAACTGCCAATCGTATGAGTAGGGTAGTGGGACTTTTCATTTAATTCTCCTCAAGCTGAAGATTCTGATTATGAGGAAAGTAGTTCTTTGGATTCCTTTCCAGAAGAATTATCTTTTTCTGATTCTAAACAAAAAGATCAGGACAGCCAAATGGTTCTGAGTATGACTTTTATTGAAAAACTATTTAAAATATTAATGCTTTTGTCTAACTTATTGTAGACATCTTCAGAAAGAAATAAAATGACCTAAAAAGGCCGTAACATCATGAGAACACTCTAAAGCAGCCCCTTTTTGTATCACACAGACAGTATGTGACAATGTATCAAACGATCGCCAAAATTCTTAAAGTGACCTGTGGAATTTAAAAATGACCTGTGCTGTTTAAAAACAACAGTAAAGCTTTTTAACACTGAAAGCCACTGTCAACAAGTCAAACAAGAAAATACTAAAATATCCACTTTAAAAGAAAAAATAGCGTCCCATTACTGAATACTCTAAATAAATAGGGTGCTGACAAAATAACTTTAAAATGTGCAGCCAAAACTCAAAGTTTAGAAGTCTTCTATTTTAGTTCACTGGTAATAGATACTGCCTCTTTTAAACCTGGTCCACTCGTGGCATCCAAATGTAACTGCTAACACAATTCTTTATGCATTAATAAATTCTACCAGTCCCTTATGTTGTTTTCATCTACAATCCTTTCAAGAATGGAAAATTTAAACATAGAAAAGTATTCACTACTTATTGCATGCCTTGCTAGGGGACTTTTATTGTCTTTTTTTAATGCTATACAAATAAGTACATGTATTGAGTGAATTGTTGATCTTCCTTATATAAATGGATGTGCATGACTGACACTGAGCAAGATAAACAACTTTAGATGTATAGCAAAAATATTGGCCCCTAGTAAGCCATCTTCTAACAGTGTCCCACAGTGCCCCACTCTGTAGTTATTTTCTATATACATGCATTGTTTGCACCGGCCACATTTCAGTGTCTCAAAGCTTCCAGTGCATGATTTTATTATCTGGTCTCTAGAATTCTCTTGAAGTCTGGACAATTCTTATAGGTATAAGAAGGCATAGCATCAAAGTGACCTTTAAAGTCACTTTCATTCTGTACTAATGGCCAGTTTTTTAATATAATATTCCTGATGTCTGCTGCATCCAAGTACTAATGAATGATGACATTTTGATTACTTGTATTCCGTCATTCGCCTCTGTTAATTTCATTGATACATTAACTGTGATGTATAGTTGGAGCGTACGTCTTAGTTCTCTCTTCCCTGATTTATTCTTTGATCTTCTCGATCATGTCCACAGGATATCCATGATCCAAAAACATATCCTTTAATAACTCAAACTATGTGGAGCACTCATCATTGTTTGATGTTAACCTAGAAATCCATGCAAATTGACTTTTTACAACACTTTTCTTTTGGTGAAAAGGACGGCAGCTACTGAAATGCAGAAATTAATTACAGTTTGTACGTTTACGATATATAGATGTATTTAATGTGCCATCACTATTCTTCACAAGTTCAACATATGAAAGGGGATCTTGTGCTCTTCAATGTGGGATGAATGTCTAAGAAAGTCTGTTGATCTCTCCAATTGTGTTATGAACACCTCCAGTTGGTGTAAAATACCTGACCAAATAAAACAGATGTCATCCAAAAAGTGGCAATAGCTCTTACAATGCTGAAAATAGTCCAATTTAAATACCACATCCTTTTTCCATTTTAATAAAACCACGTTAGCAAAGGTTGGGATGAAGTCACATATATTGCCACCCTGAAGATCTGTTTAAAATGTTCTCCATAAAAAACAGGAAATTATTGGACTGTTTCCATAAAATTGGAGATGAGTCTAAGCATACTGTCACTAACTAAACGGGAATCCAAAATGATGTCAATGAACCACAATTAAATTAACATCTTGTGGAATCACTGTGAATAACTTTTTGACATCCAAGGTGACAAATAGGTTATTTTCTCCAATGTGTGAATTTTTTAATTTATCATCAAAATCCCATCAGTTGCTCAAGACATGTGGAAAGTCTTTAAAGAGACATTTCAATTTGATATCCACAAATTTTGCAAAAGACTCGGTGACTGATCCACTTGCTGCCACTATTGGTTGTAATGCAATGTATTTTTGGGATACCACATATTTTGAAAATAATCAGAAAGGATGCCTTAAGAAAGTTGTATAAATCCACAGAGATGTCCTCAAAAAATAATAGTTCTTCCAACCACATGTGAATTGAACCATAAGCAGTATGAATCAGATTCAGAGAAACTGGTTGGTATACATTGGCATCCATCAATAGACTAGTTATTCCACTGGTAAAGTCAATTAAATCCTTAAAACCAGACCTCCCCCTTTATCTAGTTTCATACACTGAATGTTGTTGTTGTTAGTGAGATTTTCAAGTAGCTGTTTTTCAGCCCATGTAAGGTTATAAAACATATATTGTCTTATTGTTGCCATAAGTTTTCTAATCTCAATCTCACAAACTTTTTCAAATGCATTAATAACTGGATGGAAGGGGGTATATGTGCTTTTCCATTTCAAGTTCTGCATCACATTTTCGTTGTTCATATCGTCCCCATTAGGATTGTTAAATTAATTTTTCTTGTAAATAGCTTCAAGTCAATTAAAGTCTGTTCAGCACTTGCACAAGCACCAGAAATAAAAGTGAGACCTTTTAAAAATAAACCATGATGTTCAGGCTGCATTAAAATGTCTGTGTAATTATAGATGTTAAAATTATAGAAATTCGTAACAGACACCATACCAAAGGACACAGTGATCTTATCACAATTCACTAGCTGTTGAATCTGATGGAATATATGTTCCTCTTGGGCCAGTGCGTTCTGTTCTCCCTGCCTCTTGAACTGATTTGTTTGCTCCATGTTTGTTTTGTATGTCTTGGCTATACTGGCAGATTTTCTCGGGGGCTGCTTTAAAGGGACCTCTCATATTGAAATTCATTAGATTCAGTCATCTCCTCTTCAGTCAGTGAATGTACTTAATGGAGAGACTTGGGTTTCAGATATACACATTTGGTGTTGTATTCATGGTTATCTCTCGCTCTAATTTCTTGTCCTTTCTCCTTTTAACTGACAACATGCTTGTAGTAACTTGTTTGAATACGTTATTGAAGGAATGCTTATACTGGCCAAAATTTAAGTCTCCCAAAATAGCGGAAACTAATTTAGAAACTTCCTCTTTTAAAATTGTCATTTTTCGCTTATTGTCTTTAATTAATAAGTAAGTGAGTTCAAGACCAGTATGGTCAAATAACTCTAAAAGTTCCATGTGAAATGGGGAAGTTTCTTCTACCTCCTGGGAGAACTTTCATATCCAAAGCCACTTTGGTGCATGTTGTCTATATTTTTTATTTATCATTTGTTAACCGGGAAAGTCTGACTTGGAACAAAGCCAATTTTCAGCGGAGGCCCGGGGAAAAAGGCTCCAGATATATACACTCCAGTCTATATACACTTTCACATAAAAAGTAATTATCCATTTGTAGTGATTTGAATTTAAATAAAGTATTGTCCAAAAGCCAATCTGCTGGTCTAATGACAAGTACTGTCCACCTGGTGATCTAATGTAATGACAGTCATCTAAGAAATTGAGTCCATCCATTTCAAAACATTTGTAGTTTCAGAGAAATCAGTTTGTGCAAACCCAAATGCATTGCTACCCAAACAAGAAATAAATTGTTCATTTACCTGTTGCTCCATGTTGGGATTCTCTGAGCAGCTGGTAATTGCATAGAATGCATTAATTCAGCAGTCCTTGACTGTGATACAAGTTGGCTAAGCTGTTGGATCAACAAAGTCAGGTTACCCATCAAAGATGTAAAATCCATTGCTGGAGAATTGTTCATAAACAAATCATCGGAATCCATAACTGAAATGGTGGTTGCTCCTCAAAATTCCAAAATAAACCAAACAGCAAAAGCAACCACTGCAGATTATAAACCAAGTAGACTCCAATAATGAAAATGATCAGGACAGCCAAACTGTTCCAAGTATGACTTTTATTGGAAAAACATTTAAAATATTAGTGCTTTTGTCTAACTTATTGTAGACATCTTCAGAAAGAAATAAAAAGACCTGAAAAGGCCATAACATCATGATAACACTCTACAACAGTCCCTTTTTCTATCAAACAGGAAGTGTTTAACAAATAGGAAGTATGTAACAATGTATCAAAAGACTGCCAAAATTCTTAAATTGACCTGTGCAAAAACAATAGTAAAGCTTTGTAACACTGAAAACCACTGTCAACAAGCCAAACAAGAAAAGATTAAAAGATCCACTTTGAAAGTAAAAATACCGTCCTGTCACTGAATACTCTAAATAAATAGGACGTGGAAAAAGTAACTTTAAAATGTGCAGTCAAAGCTCAAAGTTTATAAGTCTTATATTTCAGTTCACTGGTAATAGATACTTTTTCTTTTAAACCTGGTGCACTTGTGACATCCAAACATAACTGCCAACACAGCTCTTTATTCAATTTCTTCTTTCTTTTTCTGATACTATAAATAAAATAAAAGATTTATTTCACTGGGAACAAAATAAAATCCCTGCCTCCCAGCAAAAGCATTACAATCTCTTGCAAATTGATTTTCTACAGCCTGTGGCTGATCTTCCTCTACTTTCAGCCTTTGAAGATGATTTAACAGGTTGCAGTGTGCTTGACAAATGGGCACCTGTCCCCAAAAAGTCTGACAGGTTAAATAAAATACCTCACACGTAAAGAGGGGAGTGAAGTTTGAGCTATTTTTGTCTGCTAGTAGATCAGTTATGTCTTTTGGGTCTGAGTTTGTGATATTGTTTATTATTAGGCTGGCAGAGTTCTGGGTATTGTTTCTGAGATTTTTTAAATAATTAAAGAAGACTTTATGTGGTTATCCTTTCCTGCATGGATATTTTTACCACATGCCTGTTCTTTGATTGATTTGATTTGACTTTGACGTTCCTTGTTTAGAATAGCTACAGTGTTTTTGGCATCTTGAGAGATTTATTTTTTGTACATTTAATTTTTTTTCTTTTATTATAAAGCTTGCTCATGTTTGGTTTCTATCATAGGGATTTATTTTTGAATTTAACAATCTATTTCTTTCTGAGGTGAGCAAATGTTTCTCTACAGCTATTTACGTGTGCATAGAATTTGGCAGTGAAGGATTCCACATAAGCAGTGGGATCATAAATAGGTTCATAGTTATATAGTATGCTAGCCATGTAATCCAACCCAGTTGTGTCCCTATGTATCATGGGCATTTATTAGGAGAGGGTATGTTAGGAAGTTTCAAAAGACTACGTGGGGGTATGTTAGCTTGGGCATTACTGTCTGCCTCTGTCTGTCAAAGACATGGGTCCTGACCTGGGGTGAAGTTCTGATTTTCCATCCATTGGTCAGTATTATGCTAAAATAGGGTTAGGGATGTACTCTGCTTTACACAAATAAACAGCCTATTCCAGATCATGGAGGATCTAAGTCATTTTTTTATGTAGAACATGCTAAGGAGAAATACAAAAGTTTGTCAAACAAAAGTGAGCCATGAAGCAGAAGAGGACACTATTATCAAAAGAATGAGAAGCAAAGCTCCTAGAAAGTCTTTGCCAGAGAAACTTTACAAATGTTCCAAAGGAAAATGCTTGAGACAGAGAAAAAGTGCAGGAGCTGACCAGAAGAATTGGGAGTACACTGGAATTGAATTGGAGTCTGGAGATGGGAAATGGAGGTGAACAGGAGAAGGCAGACTACATGGAAATTAGTGAATAAATGTGAGATTAAAAAGCATCACTCATATTTGTGAAATATGGCTGTAGAAGAAAAAGTGGAAAGACTGGACCTTGTTAAACTTGTGAGGGACTGCGAGGCATTTGCCTCACTTCATATCACTAATGTTTGGAAGGACACTGAGGGGAAGGGAAGATGAAAGAAAAGAATAACTGTTAAGTAAAACAGTTTCTGTGTTATTTAAATTAAAGTGTATGTTTTAAGTGATAATACTAAAGTAAATAAATGTGTTTTTCTCTTTCTTTTTTAGTATTAAGAAATGTAGGCACCACAATGCAAAAAGAGCAAAAAGTCTGGATAAAAACATGTTTAAGTAAACAGGCTGTAATCTTGGGTCATTGAGGTAGGAGATGGGATGTAAAAGTACATAGATCATAATATATGTAGAGCTGATATGTTTTCCCTTACTTTTGCATGGGTGAAAGTCTGGATCAAGACAACTGGCTTAATCTGATAACAAGAAGTGGAAACAACTGAATAAGAGAATACCGAATGCAATGAAAACCTTTTCTTCAGCAATAAATGTTCTACATGTATTTAAAAGCTTTCAGCTGAAGGCTACATTTTTTCTCTTATTTTTCTATGGCAACAAACTGATTATATGGGAATAAAAAGCCTGTATGCTAGTTTCTTTAAGGCTAAGTTATTTTTTTCTGAAAATATGCAGGTGTTATTTCACATCTGGGAGGCTAATAAATATAAAAGATAGCAGAAAATAATAACTGCAAGTACTGGCACAGGCAATAATAAGGCTTTTAGCATAGAGAACCTTATCGTTAGGTCATATAATGCCTGTGACTGCAGCTGTTTGTTTAGGGCAATTGTTCCTGTTAGGAGGGTTAAACTCCATTATTTGAAGATGTATATAGTTTTGTGTGTTTTTATTAATTAACATGTTGTAGGTTTTTTGGGGGGGGTTGTTTTTTTGTTTGAAGGTTACATTATGACAAAAAGTCTTGTAACGTGACATAGGCTCAAGTGAAGAGGAGAAGAAACAACTGTATAAAAGATCAACCTGCCAAACACTAGTGGGTGCATGTACCACAAAAGCTAGTGTTTGTGTCTTTCGGCTTTTCCCGGTTAGGGGTCGCCACAGCGGAACTCCAGTCCACTAATGATTGGTAGTTAATTTTTACGTGCCAAGTTACCAGCCCTGATGCACAACCTTCAATGAAGGTACGCCCATTCACGCATGTCTCCACGCAGAAGACGCTCTAGCTGAGAATCGAACCGGACAGCGTCTTATTGTGAGGCGACAACGCTACCGCAGCACCACCACCACGGGCTACCACAAACGCTAGTGATACACATTTATAAAAGCTGTCATACATAAAACGTGGGAATAATAACTTCTTATCATAATGGTGACACTTTCATGTAATCATGGAATGAGAATGGCCTCATAGATATAGAAAAAAAAAGAAAAGAGCATTGAATTATATAAAGAAATGCACAGCACAAATAGCAATACTACATGAGGCACATCTGGAAATAGCTGAGCATGTAAATCTGATAAAGAAAGATCTAGGATGGATATTTAGCAGAATATCACAGACAACGGAAAAGAGGAGTGCTCATATTAATTGATAGAGGAGCTCTAATAGTGATAGAAGAGGGGAAAAAAGGAAATAATAGTAGATTTATGGTAGTAAGGAGCTACAGAAAAGGGAAGAGGATTACACTGGGTTGTATTTACATTCCACCTAAACCTGCTGTTATGGAGCTTTAAACATTTTGAGAAAAATCAGTTTTTAGCAGGTGGAGATTGGAATTTGATTTGCACCAGTTAGGATGTATCAGAGAAGGCTAGAAGAGAAAATATAACAAAATAAGGTAGATTTAAGAAGAAATTTATGAAAATATTGGGTATGTAAGACATTAATTCAGTTGCAGGAACTTTGAAAGAATTAGCATATTATTTCCCAAGGTACAATAACTGGGCTAGAGCAGACAGAAGGTATATTTCACAGGAACATGTGCATGTAACTGAGAGCTTTGACACATACCCAATATTTCAGATCATGTGCCAGTAATAATTAAAATAAAAATGCATGGTAATGAAGCAAAAATGAGACACTGCTGCTTCCCCACCTACCTGTTAAAATGAAAGGAATTTAAGGAAGGGGAAGTGGAAATTATTCTGGAGTTATTATTGAAGATACAAAATCCTTCAGAAGTTATAACTAGTGAGAGGAATAAAATGTAAGTGTAGTTTAAAAACAGGGTAGAAATAAAATAAAAAGAGATACAGTTAAGAAGTAACAAAAATATTTAGGTGGGACTAACAAAGGTCAAAGAACTGCAGACCAAGAAGAGGATCAATTGCAGAGTGCTAAAGAGAAAATAAGGGAGTACATAGATAATATGCATACATTTAGAGATATTGATGTTAAACAACTGCTTTTGATAATAGCTCCAGAGCACAAAAACGTTTAACACAATGACTTAGCCAACAGAAAGAATAAAGGGTCATTGCCAAACTTGAGCAACCTATAACAAACCAAATAACCAGAGATCCTGTAGAGGCATTAGAGATATTTTGGAAATTTTATGAACAGTTGTAAAAAGCAGAGAAATCTGGAAATCAGGAAAAAAAGAACATATGGAACTATTTATGGAAGACTTAAATATGCCAATGTCAGAGGTAAATGAGGCTCAGGAATTAATTAAATAGGAGGAAATTAGATAAAAATGATGCTATATAATCAATCTGCAGAAAAGTCTCCAGGAATTGATGGCATTCCAGTAGAAGCTTGGAAGCCATGAGAGATAAAAGTAATAAATATCTGGAAAGTTTTTAACAGTATTTTAAAAGTAAGGGAAATACCAACATTGTGGGAAAAAAGCTGTGGTAGTTGTAATACCTAAGGACTGTAAAAAACATCAGGTCTAGCTTCATATATGCCCATTTCAATTTTAAACCATGATTATACAGTGTTTATCTATAAAGGTTAATGCACAAGCCAGTGCATTTCTATGTGCCGGTCCCAAGCCCAGATAATGGGGAGGGTTGCTTCAGGAAGGGCATCCAGCGTAAAACTTTGCCAAAACATTCATGCGGACAGCAGTAAATATTTACATACCGGATCGGTTGAGGCCCGGGTTAACAACGACCGCCATCAGTACAGTTAGCAAACAGGATGCGGCGGAACTTGGGCTACTGTTGGCCGAAGGAGGAGAAGAGGGAGAAGGCATGGCCAAAGGCTGGAAGAGAGGAGAAAGGCTACGACTGTGGTAGTGAGGGTTGGAACTTTGAATGTTGGCAGTATGACTGGTATAGAAGGTCAGCAGGACTAAGACAAAATATATGTGTGTGAATGAGAGGGAGGATAGAGGAATGGTGAGGATGCAAGGAGTAGAGGTGGTGAAGGTGGATGAGTTTAAATACTTGATATCAATAGTTCAGAGTAATGGTGAGTGTGGAAGAGAGGTGAAGAAGAGAATACAGGCAGGATGGATTGGGTGGAGAAGAGTGTCAGGAGTGATTTGTGACAGATGAGTACCAGTAAGAGTGAAAGGGAAGGCCTACAAGAGGGTAGTGAGACCAGCTATGTTATATGGGTTGGAGACAGTGGCATTGACAAAAAGGCAGGAGTTAGAGCTGGATGTGGTGTAGTTAAAGATGTTAAGATTTGCACTGGGTGTGATGAGGGTGGACAGGATTGGGAATAAGTATATTAGAGGGTCAGCCCAGGTTGGACAGTTTGGAGACAAAGCCAGAGAGGCACAATTATGTTGGTTTGGACATGTGCTGAGGAGGGATGCTGAGCATACTGAGAAAAAGATGCTAAGGATGAAGCTACCGGGTAACAGGAAAAGAGGAAGGCCTAAGATAAAGTTTATGGATGTGGTGAGAGAGGACATGCAGGTGGTTGGTGTGACAGAGCAAGATGCAGAGGACAGGAAGAAATGGAAACAGATGATCCGCTGTAGTGACCTCTAACAGGAACAGCCGAAAGAAGATGATGATGATCTAGAAAGGTTAAAAGAATCGCAATGGTGTTGCCAAAATTGATGTATATGGATCAATGTGGTTTTGTGGTGGGGAGGCAAACATTTGATAAAATTAATAGAACAATGATGATCCAGAGGGAAGCAGAATATAAGAAAATATTGCTTTTGTTGGTGGGTCTTTATGCAGAAAAAGCATTTGACAGAGTACACTGGGATTTTAAGAGTAGGGCAATGGAAGCATTTGCATTCCTTGATATAGTAATATTAGGAGGAGATATGACTGATGAGAGGCAAACATCAAAGCAGGAGTGTTCCTCTCAGATAAGATGTCTGAACAGAAGAACCAGGCAGGGATGTCCTCTTTTCCCTGTTTAGACCTTTTGGCAAAAAAATAAAGGACACAGAAATTCAAGGGTATAACTGGCATAGTAATCAAGAAAAGCTGACTTTATTACAGACAGTATTATTTTGTACCCGATAAAGTCAGAAAATGACATCTCCGTGTTGTGAAGCATTCAGAGACAGTTTCAGTTTTTTCAGGTTATCAAATTAATGAAAGGTAAAACAAAGGCTATAGCTCTAAATTATACATACCTACACATGAATTGGTTCAGCAATACCCATAGTTACGGGGCATGATAAAATGAAGTATTTAGGAGTATGGGTTAAAAAGGATGTTGTTATGGCTGCTAAGAATATATGGAAAGAGAGTAAACAAAAAAAAATACAAAAATTGAGGAACTGGAAGCTGTTAACTATAGATACAGATAGCAAGATACAAACAGTTAAAATGTTTTAGTCCCTTTAGTTTTATGCACATAACAGGCATATTTTTATCAACCGGGGGAGAAGTTGTGGTTAATAATTAATAAGGAGCTGAAGGATTTTGAGAGGGGAAGAGGGTAGATGTCAAGTTGGATAAATTGATCCTTCCAATAGAGCAAGTTGGTTTAGAATTACTTGATTTGAAGGTATTTTAGAACTACACAGTTAAGGCTCATATATGTAACACAAGCAGAAAGCTACAATTCAAAGTGGAAAGAGATGATGATGAAGGAAGGAAAAGTTAAATAAATAAGAAGAGATCATTAAGGAAAATAACTAGTGTCATACAGAATATTATATTCATAAAATAGCTGAAAGTATTCTAAGAACTAAGCCAAAATGGGAATGGAGAATGAAGATTTTGCCAGTAGGGATGACTGCAATGAGGGGTATACAGAGTAGGCAAGAGGGGCTGGACTTTACTTGAGGAAACTGGCAAAGGAGACAGGGTATTGGGAACAAATAGAGAGGGAAAAGTAATAGGATGGGAAAGGGCCAAGAAGACATTTGGACTGCAGGACAGAGACTGCTTTCCATAGCAGAGATTGATATCAGGGTATAGGCAAAGATAAAGGGATAGGAGAATCCTAAGTGGAAGACCTGCTCTGGTGCTGGTGGAGGTTTTTAGTTAAATCTAGAATAGAAGCTGCTGTTAAAAACGGACAGTCTGTAGGGCATGTAACATATTGCACAACAACTACAGGAATCAGTCAGAGCAGGATAGAAAAGGTTGGGAAGTAAGATAAGCAATTCACAAAGAAACAATGGGAGGGCATATGTATTGCTCCCAAAAATGCAACAAAGTCTAGAAGATTGCGGATTTTTGCTTGGAAGTGTTTGCATAGGTATTTTTATACCCCAAACAGACTCCAAAGAATTTTTCCTCAGATAGATGGCAAATGTTGGATGTGTGATGGGGAAGTAAGAGGTAACTGGGAACATAATAGTTGGGAGTGTAATGAGTTGGAAGACTTTAAAAATTCCCCACAGAATATTCTGTTAGAAATAATGGAGAGCAAATGGATGTAACTAAAGATTTTGTTTTTGCCCCAAGATATAGGATCTGAATTGCCTAGACATCGTAAGTGGTGGCTGTCAAAAAGCAAGTACTAGAAAATGGAAATCAAAGTCTCAGTGAATATTGTACCAGAGATAAAACAACTGGAAGTAAAATCTGTAGAAAAGGGTAGGAGCAAATTACATTTTAAAAGGAAATTGTGGGAACAATGTTGTTGTGTCTTTCGGCTTATCCTGGTTAGGGGTCGCCACAGTGGAACTCCGGTCCGCTAATGTTTGGTAGTGGATTTTTACGTGCCGAGTTACCAGCCCTGATGCACAACCTTCAACGAAGGCACGCTCATTCACGCATGCCTCCACACAGAAGATGCTCTAGCTGAGAATCGAATGGGACAATGTCTTGCTGTGAGGCGACATGCAGAAAAATGTTTTGGAGGAAGAATGTGGTTTAAGGGAAGGCAGGAATTGACAGATTTATGTAATGATTATATTGTACATAAATATATGTGATGTATAATGTTTGTAACTATGAACAAGTAAATATGGTTTATTTTCTTTTCTTTTATATAAATGTAAATTTGCCAGTGTCACAAATGATAATTCAGTAAATGTATTATTAAAAAAACAAAACATTTCATGGAAATGTGAAAGGGTTGTCCTGTACAAGAAGGACAGAATAAGAAAGACACACAGCAGATTGTAGAACTGACTATCTGTTTCTTCACACAGAGAGTTTCAGGCCAAGGGAGTTGACTACCAGAATGAGTACTGGACAGAAAATCCACAAAGACATTCAAGAGGTTATAGGACAGATAGAAGAGGATAAAGGGACATTGGGGATGGTGGGAGATGAAGTACTAAATGCAGTGAAGAGCAGACTAGATAGGTTTATTGTCTCTTTCTCCATTAAGCAAATGTTGAGCATTTTACTCCTTACCCTAACATTTCATGTCCCTGTGCTTTAGCAGTATTTTACCCACTGAATTATGTATGAATTCGCATTTAATACTTTTTAGTTTTGATGAGTATGTAGATTAGTTTTTGGCTCAGTTTGTATCGAACCAGCTCATTTATACACTTAACAAATGATTAAATGAATAAATAAATGCCTGCTAAATTGGAGTTCTGTTTTTCACTTTTGTGCTGAACGTTGACTAAACTCTGTATCTGTGTCTAATGATCTTTTTAACAATAATTTCACTTGTTTTTAGATAAGTTCAGTAAATGTTCAGTGCAAAGATTAGTAAAATGTTCTTAAAAATCTTCATCTTTATTCAGCTCAGTGGGATCACTGATTTGTATTGCACTTCAAAATATTTTTTTTTTATGTAAGCCAAACACTGATCTCCCCCCCCCCCCAAAACAAAAAAGATGCATCAAATTATAGGCAAATGGCTGTTTCTAATATACATGTTAAGCTGTGTGCTTTGGTTTTAACTGAACGTCTAAACTATTTTACCTTACGTCACCTTTTCAGTGTGGCTTTTTTTTAATCCATGAGATACATATGCTGGGTTAAAAACTGATCATTCAAAAGCTTTCAGAAGGATGGAGTATGCCTTTCTTTTTTACTGTGTAACCAGGTGTTTTTCTGAATCTTTCTTCAGTCATGTTACAATCCTTAACCGATTCATATAGATATCAGTTAATAACTGATCCAGTGTTGTTTTTTCCATCCATTCCTCAGTGAAGGGTTACTGGATCTGACTTTGGATCCAAGGCTCAGGCTTCAGCCAATTTTTTATATATATGTATATATATATATATATATATATATATATATATAGATTTATATATATATTTATATATATATATATATATATATATATATGTATATATATATATATATATATATATATATATGTGTAAAAACATTTCCTCTCTACCTTTTTGGTGCCTGTTTGAGATTTACTCCCTTCTAGCTTCCTTTGAACCATACTTAGTAGAAAGCTTGTGTTGTTATAGTTTTTGCTGCCATTTGTTGTTGTTATAATCAATGCTGGTGAAATGTTTATCATTATGGTGGAGAAACCTTTCAGGATTAAAAAGTGTGTGGGCTGTTGCTACATAATTCTGAACTTGGATGCTAATACTAAATGTATGTATTATTTATGGGCATCACATTTAGATGAGGAGTGTTCAATTTGCACTGTTTTTAGTACCATGACTTTAACAGAGAGAAGAAACAAACTGTGACTTAAGGGGTTTCTCCCTGCCACATGTGGACAAGTTCCCCTTACACATTCTTCTTCGCCTGCCTCAGAGAAAGTTATTGATAAGACTAAAGGAAATACAAATTCTGTTAAGTCTAATGATAAGAAGAGGCATAAGGAGCCTACAAAGCATTCTCTGGATTGTTCTGGTCCCTCAGGCTGAGTGCTGAAGTTACAGAAACCTTCAGATCCTTCTTTAGAGTCTGTTGCAATTGAATCCCACACTCCTCCACTCCCAGAGCTGCATTTCTCACCAGAACTGGTACCTCCTAGGCTCCAATTGCCTTTTCTTCAAGGGATATCCTTTTATAGGACATCCAAATCCCTTTCCAGGGCTTTGTCCCTGAGATCTCTGCAATATAATAAGAATGCATATATTTCTACTAAAAAGGTATTTAAGAAAAGCATTTAAAATAACATCTGTTAAGCTTTAAAAAACATTTATCTGAATCTTATTACTTACAGTATATAAAAGTAGGTCAGTGTTTATGTAACTGTATAATGAAGCTCACAAAAACGACAAACTACAAAACTACAAAAGCTACAAAATGTATGCTAGCAATGGCTTTCAGTCTGTTAATGCCAAGCAGACTGAAGTCCATTAAGTTAAACCTGGCATCTGAAATGTATAACACAAGGAAACTAATAAAATTCATCTTGAAGGTTGGCAACCTTGACAGAGTAGGGAACATGTCCTCCTGCATAGTGTCTGGGGGGAAGTTTGCTGTCATGTAAAAAATGTTACCAGATTGGCTAAATGGTCTCTCAGACTTGACTAGATGTTATTCAAAAGTATTGTGCATTGATATCCTAAACTATATTTGTCCTAGAAGCATCATGTCATGAATGAAGTGGAAAATATCTTATTGCAGCGATTCATGGGCACCGTCAGTCAATAAAACCACTATCATTTTTTAATGATATTAACTTTAGACATAGCCAAATGTCTTTAAATGCTTGGCTAGGACACAAATTGAATTTCAATACCACAGATATAGACAATAAGACATTTGCTTTTTCATGTAAGGAAAACATTGATATGCTAAATGATTTGCTATATAAATACAGAAGTTTAGAATTGGATAATGTGTATCTGAAGGAATATATTGGTATGAATATAGTTCCTAAAGGTTTAAGAGTTTGGAAATTTCCAAACAATGTAGAACAAGATTCAGAATTTCATTACGAGTTATTGGATTTGTTTAATAAATGGGGTATGGATTTAATGAAGGCTATCATAAAAAACAATGAAAGAAATATGGTGTTGCTTATGGAAAATATTAATAAAGTGAATGAAAACATAAATGATTTAATGTTCACAATAGATGAACACAAGAAACAGTGTTTTTTAGTTGGGGAACACACTGACAATAAATGTCAACAGATTATGATAAGAAAGAAAAAGAAAATAAAGAGGGATAGACAGGAATATCTACATAAGACACACTATCCCCAACCTAGGCAAACCAATTATCGGTTTAATAGGGAGAATACGGAACCCCAAGTAAAGTATAGAGAAGAACAGAATTGTTATAACAATGAAGTTCAAAGAGAGGATAGGAACATTCAAAGTAATTTGCAGGACCCTTTAGAGTACCCCCCCCCCGGAGATCCGTAAGAATTCGAAATCAATCACCAGTGAATTACCAGTGGAACCAAAGGAGGGGGAAGGGCGGCGACAGATTTTAAATGAAATCTTGTTGGAAGAAAACAATATTATACAAGAAGGTTTTAAGTACACATATCAAGGGTTTCATATATTCAACTTTAGTGATATAGAAATAAATAAAAAACATTTTTGTTATTATCTAAAGGCTTAAATTATGTACCATCACAAAAATGTGATATTAGTAGGACCTTAATTGATTTAAAAATGTATTTGAGAAAAATCAATTTTCAGCTAATAGTTGAAGGGAAAGGCACAGGAACGAACTCAGGCACCAAACTAAAAAGGGCAAGTGTATTTATCCCACCATTACACCCCCAACTAAGAAACCTGGAAATTAATATTGAACATGAGTTAAGGAACTATTTGAATAAGCATAGATTTCCTCCACATTTAACACACAGTGAGAAAAAAATATTACAGGAGTTAAAAGAAAACAAACAAGTGAGGGTTATGAGGCCAGACAAAGGAGGGGGGATAGTTATCATGAATAACATTATGTATGAAGCTAAGATGTTAGAAAACTTGCATGATGATACAAAATATAGAGAGGTATCTAATAACCATATCAATATAGCATAGAAAAAGATATATATGACATTAAATGATTTATTGCTTGAGGGTTTCATCGACCAAAAATGATTTGAATTTTTATATAATCCTCAGCCAAGAGTTCCATCTATTTTCGGAATACCGAAAATTCATAAGAATATTCGTGATCCAGCCCTCAGACCTACAGTAGCAGCTGAAGGTTCAGCTACTACTTTTTTAGCAAAATATTTAAATACAAAACTGAAAGACCTGGTCATGGAAAGCAAAATATTTAGATACAAAACTGAAAGACCTGGTCATGGAAAATGAAATTATTTTGAAGGATTCTTGGAATTTTTTGAGAAATATTACCCAAGAAATATACAATGAAGATGTAATGTTTGTTACTATTGATATAGTAGATTTGTTTGGATCTATTCCTCACAATATAGGAACAGAATGGATGGAGGAATATTTGAGAGAAGTAGCATGCTTGAGTAATGATGAAACACATATTTGTTCTACACTCATGGAATTGGTATTAGAGAACAATTTTATTTTTTTTTCAAGGAGAATTTTATCAACAGATTAGTGGGGTGGCTATGGGTGCTAGATGCGCCCCTATGTATGCAAATTTGGTGCTACTTATGTGGGAAAAGAAATATATTTTAAACAGTAAATATATAAATTGTTGGATGTTGTACAAACGCTTTTTAGATGACATTGTTATTTTTTGGAAAGGAACATTCCAGTTATTTTTGGAATTCTACCAATACATAACTGAGTCCACTGAATTTCTGAGATTTACATAGGACATAGAGAAATAGATTATTTATATGTTACCATATATAAGAAAGAGAACAAATACAATTCAAAAGTGTTTAGAAAGCCAACTTATTCTAATTCCATTCTACACTTTAACAGTGCTCACCCCTATCATCAGAAAAAAGGTATAATCAAGGGCCAGTTTGTAAGAATAAGCAGAATGACCTCAAATGAAGAAGAATTTATGAAGGAATGTAATAACTTAAACAATATGTTTACTGAGAGAGGTTACCCGGGCCCTTTGATTATTCAAATTAAAAATGAAGTTATACAAGAAAGAAAGAATAGATTCACACCTATTTTAGGTGTTAAAGAACTAAACATGGGGGATACACAAAATGATAAAAAAGAAAGTGATGACAGAGAAGATACATTTAGTTCAGCATTTATTACTGATTATAGTGGTGATTCTAAAATTATTTGCCAAGTTGTTGGACAGGAATGGAATAAGTTTAGCAAACTGACAGATTTAAAGTTGGATTTTGATACACCTTTTAAGTGTGTCTACAGGAGAGGGTTTAATATTAAAGCCATTTTGGAAAGTCAACATAACAATAAGGAAACTATGAAAAAATGTAGACTGGGGACTTTTAAATGTGGTAGATGCACTCAGTGCCCCTATATATACAATAAAGAGTCTATTAGTTTAACTTCCAGGAACAAGGTTATTACAGCAAAACAATACAGTCATTGTGAAAGTAAGGGTGTAATATACTTATCTCTGTGTACGTGTCAGGCGTTTTACATAGGTAAAACAGAGAGAAAAATAAAAAGGAGAATATACGAGCATCTAAACGCTATACGTACACAGAACATTAATAACGCTTTATATAAACACAGTATACAATGTGATAGTGTGAATTATACGTTTTTTATACTTGAAGAAATTCCTAAAGATGTGAGGGGTGGTATGTGGGAAACCAAGATTGAGTACAGGGAATTATACTGCCAAATTTATTTAGAGGCCAGTAGATTCCCTGGTTTAAATGAAGCAGTTTCCCTAGCCCCAGTTCTTAAATTAAGGGCAGCTAGGTTGTAGCATCAGCTTACAACAAACAAATAAAATAACATTAAGTACATGATTTTATCTGTATTAAACAATAAATAATAGTATTTTAATATTAGGTTATTCAGTTTTTAATTAACTATTTATATTACCACCAGAGGGAGCTATTTTAAAGTAATAAAGAAATATGTTTTTAGGAGAGCCTTTGTTGCTGCAATAAAATTGTTTTGTGAAGATTTGCCTGTTTGTGCTTAACTGGTGACATTCTATGTGCTGAAGGATTGTGTCACTATCATTTTTTGTCTTTTCTTCTATTCTGTAATCCTCCAGATTTAGCATACAGTCCACATGGTTCTGATGCAATACCTAAACACAACAGCCAGTAATAACTCCAGGAGTGTGACTGGCTAGGACCATCATATATGATTAGTGGTGGCACAGAACTTGTCCCTGTTGACTGACCAAGAGCAGGTGTGGTAAATGTAAAATGTTTGAGGGAAGTGTGCAGAAACTACTTTCAGTGTTACTGAAGTTTTCATCTTTCTCCAGCATTTTATGACTTTGGTGTTGGTATATAAAAAGTTGAGGGTGTGAGTGGAGGCCCCTTACATGGGGGTATAGGGAGCTTGCCACTCTACAAAAATAAAAATCCCTTGCAGATGTTTTGAAGGAGGAATGAGGATTAAGAAAATACAGAAATTGATAATTTTATGTAATGTTGGACTGATTATATTGTATAGAAGAACGTATGTGATGTATAATTTTTTGAAATGTGAACTTGTGAATATGGTTTGTTTATTTCTATATAAATTTAAGTTTGACCATGTCACAAATGATTATTCAATAAATGTATTAAAAATGCAGTAATCTCAGAGTTATTATAATAAATTTGTGACTATAGTGAATTTCTTCCTGGAAAGGGTGCATTGCAGAGGACTTTGCTCTCATGGAACAAACATACAGAACAAACTTGTTTATATATTTTAAGTCCACTGCCATTTCCTAAAGTTATTTTAGTTAAAAATGGTACTAAATGAGTTTGACTGCATTGATTTCAATTACATGTTTGTATAACATGTCTAAAGCTAGTGCAAGACATCGTCTAATTGGGAGGTCTTTTTTTACCTTCTAAGTATATAATAAACTGAGCGTTATACAAATCCAATTCTACCTTTATATACATGTAAAACTGTTATATAAAGTATACATTAGATATCCCATGAGATCCGCTCACTGCATAGAATAGTTTGTGATGGGATGTGTCTTAAACTCTTAGTGACTGAATGACTCACTCACCCAAGAAACTATTAAAGTTGGTTACACAGAAAAAGGAACTATGTTTTCCCAAATATATCCAAGTGTGAGGAATGAGCTTTTAGTTTTTGACTTGACAAATCTACATTAAAATTCATGTGGACATCCACCTTGTTACTTGCTGGATTTAAAATGGGCCATAAGATCTCATAATTACATTATTAACTTAACTATTATTATTTCATATACATCAGCCAGCTCCACTTCATAAGTTTATAGGTGACTAGTAGATGAATGAATCTAGGGGGCCTTTTTAGGCCTTGCTATGTAGGTTGACACATTTGGATATCTCAGGTTTTTTATAAGGGGAATATATATATATATATATATATATATATATATATATATATATATATATACATATATATATATATATATATATATGTATAGATATATATAGATATACATAACTTGGCCATGGGATGTCAACCATTCATAAGCTACCGCTGTCTGACAGAGATGTAGGCACCATAACAAGGGTAAATTTCTGATTCTCATCCACTGATCCAACTTCTGCTTGAATAGGGGTATGGAAGAACCCTGTTTCATATGGATAGGAAGCCTGTGCTAAAGAAAGGGTAATCTTTGAGACACACGCATGTCCCTCCAACATGTCTTACTTATTTTGCAGATGACGTCTTGGTCTCTTGATTGGGTATTGGTGCTGTTTGTTTTGCAGATGATCAACAGGTCCATCAGAGCTGGATCAGAGGATGCTTGGTAGGTCAGGCATACATCACAGTCTGTAGGAGACTGAGTATAGAGATAAGTCTTTTAGATGGTCCATGTAGGACATGTTGTTTATGCTCAGTATTCTTTTTGTGAGAACCTCTATGGATCTTCAGTTGTTGCATATGCCTGGTAAGGTACATTCCAAAGCGGCACTGAATTCAATGACTGGCCTAATGAGAGGTGAATACAATCAGAAAATGACATCTTTGGACCTAGATGCCATATCCTTGCTTATAAATTGCACAACATAAAATGCTTTTTTTTACTATAACAGACACATGGAGGTGAAAGACCAAGTCACTGTCCACATATGTTATCAAAATCCCTAACCACTGGGTATAATCTTAGGAGGGTATTATTGATGTAGTAATTATAGGTGTGACCATCTTTCCAAAATATACTATTATACTTCTCTTGATACTGAGTTTAAGACAGTAGCTCAGGCACTTATTAGTTCTGTGTCAGGCCTTCCTGGTGAGTATTTGTGTCTTTGGGGAATTCTGTGACTGCTCCTAATTTGCAGTCATCTGTAAACCTGGTCAGCAAGTGGCCTTTGTAACTAGCCTTGACTTCAGGGATGTAATACCAAAAAGGAGTGGCCCCAGCACTGAGTCCTATGGGACTCACCAGTGACTGGCCTTTTTGTGGAGGTAGAGCCCCCTATGCTGACTTTCTGGGTCTTATCTCTGAGCTAGCTGGCTATCCAATGAGGCACATGGGGTTTTATATCAATTTTATGTGTTTGTCTGCAATGCTTGAGTGGGGTTTTGTGTCAATGCTTTGGCCAGCTCAAGGTAGGCAGTATGTACCATTTTGCTCTCCTCCATTCCTTTGGTGGGTTTTACGAAGAAGTCTGCTAGGTTAAGTAGGCATGACGTGCCTTTGATTAAATCAAACTGGGTTGCCTACAGTGTCCAAGGGTTTTCAGTGTCATTATTTCTTATATCCATGAACACATGATTTATATTTTTGTACTCTGTCCTCATTTCATTTCCTGATCATTTTTTGAACATAAACACAGTAAAAACTGGCAACACGTGTGGTAATAGTGAAATACTACAACCACCACAAATAAAACTATTAAAGTGCAGTCAATACAACTGATGTTTAGTGTAATAAAACATTTAATTGCCTACAAGATTTATAACGTCAATCAGCCTTGAGATTTATGAAAGCTGATGGTGGAGCGGTGCAGTAGTAATGGATACAGAATGTTACAACAATTCAATGGAAAAAAATGCTGTGTAACAAATTATGAGTATAAAGAAGTTTTTTTGTTAAATAAACATAGAAGTTACCAACATATACAATATTTTAAATGAGTTTTTAATAAACAGCGAAATCACACCGGAGGTTTATAACTATTTGTTAAATGAACATCCTAGAGTAGAAGTTTTGTTTGATATCCTAAAGATACACAAACACCCCACAGACCCCTCCTTTTAGACCTATTATTTCAGCTTCAGGTAGTGCTACAGAAGGAATTTCAATATACTTGGATTCAGTGTTAAACCCTTTAGTACGACAGTTACCATCTTATATTCAGGATGCATGGGACTTTCTGAATAGTATTAGAGCTTTCTCTCTTTTTAGTAATTCATCAACCTGTGATTGTTATATGTTCACTATTGATGTTGTGTCACTGTTTACATCTATTCCAGATGAAGAGGGAGTAGAATTTGCTAGAATGTATTTAAACAAGTACACCTCGATTGACAACAAGGCCAGTTTTTATTGCTCCTTATTGGATATCCTGCTGTTCAACAAAAAATATTATTGGCAAGTTAAGGGCGTAGCACCAGCATATGCCACTTTAGTGTTAGGCTGGTGGGAGAGGGAAATTTTGATCAAGATTCCTGAATACGAACAAGTATTGTTTTACAAACATTTTGTAGATGATCTGTTTTTTTAATATTTAAAAAGAATGTAATTATTTGTAGTTTTTTATTAATCTTAAATGTACATAATTTCTTAAGTTCACTGTTGGTGACAAAGGGCATACTATTCCATTTCTGGACATTAAGCTGACATGGAATTTAGACAATAACATGTTTGATAGTCAGATCTTTAGAAAAGATACTTTCTTGAACAGTTATTTGCCCTTCAACAGCAATCACCCCATGTTTATGTAAAGAAATATACCTAGAGGCCAGTACATCAGAGCCTCTCGAATGACAAGTAATGGCCAACTTTTTCAGCAGGAAGTAGATTACATTTTGTCTGTTTTATATGCTAAAGGGTATCCTAAGCAAGATTAGATGACGATGCATTAGAAATATCTTCTAGAAAACAAACAACATTTGGGCCTATTCTTCTTATAGATTTTAAAAAACAATAGTGGTGCTGTGGTAGCATTGTTGCCTCACAGTAAGATGTTGTCCTGTTCGATTCTCAGCTAGAGCGTCTTCTGTGTGGAGACATGCATGAATGGGCATACCTTCGATGAAGGTTGTGTGTCAGGGCTGAAAACTTGGCACGTAAAAAATCTACTGCCAATCATTAGCGGACCGGAGTTCTGCTGTGGCAACCCCTAACTGGGAAAAGCCAAAAGACACAACAACAACAAATCAGGATCTTAGGAAAACATTTGGTGAAGCACCAAAGTCTGTGCACAGGAAAGATATGTGCATAAAATCTATGTTAGAACACAACACTACAAGAAAAAACACCACTAACAAACTATTAGGTACTTTTAAGTGTAACGGATGCAATGTTTGTAGATTTATTTGTGAGGGACCTTATATTTCTGTGGCTAATACCCCGTACACCCTAAGAATACCAGGGAGATACATATGTGGCACAATAGGAGTGGTGTATATTGCTTCATGTTCTATGTGTACAAGTTTTTATGTAGGTATGACAACTAGGAGTTTTAGACAGAGAATAAGAGAACATACTTATGCAATTATAAGTAAGGATGAAAATAATGCTGTCTACAGGCATTCTATTTTATGTGATGCCTACAAAAAAAGTTCACTTTTGCTATTCTTGAACAAGTATTAGGAGATACAAGAGGAGGACTCAGACTTAAAAAATGTTTTAGTATGGCGAGAGGTAGAATGGCAAATGAAATTAAGGGCTGATGTTCCCCCTGGCCTGAATGAGAGTGTTTCTTAAAGGCATAAAGGACTTTAAGAGTTCAATAGCATTAATGTTTTTTTTTAAGTTTGTGATTGGATGACATTTTTGCAACAAGTTATTTGTTTTTGATTTTTTACTGGTAGAAATCTATTATAAAATTGTGACTAATTTTATCATTCTTTGATTTTCTGAAGAAGTTACTTTATGAAATAGGCAATTAAAAGTTTTATTATGCTAGACATCATTTGTCTTCACTGCACTTTATTAGTTTTATTTGCGGCATTTTTTGTACTTAGATCTTTCTGTCCATCTTTCCCTTATTGACATCTACTTCATCTCTGCTTCTTACAAGTTCTTCTGTCACAGATGACTCTACCAAGGACCTCTAAATCAAAATTAGTTTCTCTTTGGCCTCCTTCCTTTGACAGTAAAATAAATAAAAGTATCCTTTTAAATATCATTGCTTTAGATATATGCTGAGTAGTCTCTGCCCCAATCTGCTTGGGTGGAGGTGGTGGTGCAGCAGTTAGCATTGCTGCCTCACAGCAAGAGGTTCTTCAGTTTGATTCTCAGCTGGGGTACCTTCTGTGGGGGTCTGCATGTCCTCCCGGTGGTCACGTGAGTTTCCTCCAGGTGCTCCAGTTTCCTCCCACATTCCAAAGACATACTACAGGTGGTTTGGGCACTCTAAATTGGCCCTAGGTGTGAATGTGTGTGTGTGTGTGTGTGTGTGTGTGTGTGTGTGTGTGTGTGTGTGTGTGTGTGTGTGTGTGTGCACTTGTGTGCCTTCTGTGAAAGGCTGGACACCAAGCTGGCAAACTGACACCATAAAACTCCACTGCCAATCGTTCTGCAGACTGTTGTTCCGATGTGATGACCCATAACGGGAAGAGCTGAAAGGAGAAGTCTCTGCCCCAATCCCCAAGTTCAAGCTTTGTCCCTTTTCACTTCTTCGGCTTTATTCATCTGCCTGTAAATCTCATTTTATGTTGTAGTTAATATTTTGTTACCCAGATCTCATTTCAGGTACTTCACCGTGTGCTGTGGTTTGAATGCTCAAAGCCCAAGTTTTTCATTTTAACCTGTACAATTATTTTAGTATTTAAGACATTGTGAGGCACAGCTTTCATAAAAGACAGCTGGCTTTGCAGTAGCAGAAACAAATCACACTATCTTGTCTGTGTGATTTGCTTTAGTTAATAGTTACACAGAATTTGTAAATAGCGGCTCATTAACTTCTTCAAGTGCAACTTCTTCCTTATTTGGTTTTGCACTTTTCTTTCTTTTTGACCTAAAGAAAAAAAATAGTATTAAAATTTAGATCATACATATAATGCAATGTTTATGTCATTTCAGTTATGATGCTGTGTTTTTGTCAGTTTATCAAACGATCTTTATAGCAGCTGTCTTTGATGCAGTTGTATTATTTGTAAGACTGACCTATTTAAATGTATCCAGCAACAGTAGATAAAATACACATTTTGTAGCAATAAAATGTTACATACACATGTAACACAACTGTACTGCAATATTATCTTCCATACTCATGAAGTACTGTATCCATGCACATGTAACACAACGGTACCACAATATTATCTTCCATACTCATGAAGTACTGTATCCATGCACATGTAACACAACTGTACCACAATATTCTCTTCCATACTCATGAAGTACTGTATCCATGCACATGTAACACAACTGTACCACAATATTCTCTTCCATACTCATGAAGTACTGTATCCATGCACATGTAACACAACTGTACCACAATATTCTCTTCCATACTCATGAAGCACTATATCCATGCACATGTAACACAACTGTACCACAATATTCTCTTCCATATTCATGAAGTACTATATCCATGCACATGTAACACAACTATACCACAATATTCTCTTCCATATTCATGAAGTACTGTATCCATGCACATGTAACACAACTGTACCACGATATTCTCTTCCATATTCATGAAGTACTGTATTTAGGACAATTGACGTCACTACTATGTATTACAAACTAAAATGTTGAACAGCTAAACATTTATATTTGCAATAAAGGTTCATGTATTGAGCTAAATGAGAAGGAAGTATTCTGACCCTGCTTGGTGGTATTGTGTATTGGAGAAGCACAATGTTTATTTTCCATTATTAAGGTCTCAAAAGAGTTTTTCATGCTATATTTCCATAAGTACAGGTGTAGTTTTGTGTAGCAACGTACTGTCTCTCTGCAGATGAAAACAATACTACTATTGTTTTGGAAGTAATCCTATGAAAACATTCAATGTGTGAGAAAGAACAAAGAAAACATAAAAAGTTATGAATTAATGCCAGTTTAAACAGTCTTGATTGAGATTAATCTGCTTTCCCCACTTCCTTACCCGTCATATTGGCATCTTCATTTTGCTGTCCAAAAAGGCATTCAGAGAGGAACATTGTAATGAGAAATTCCAAAAAAGTGCTAGTGTACAGAGTGCAAATACCTTATCTCATGGCACTTCAGTGATTTAATCCAGTCCTGACAGGCAGCTTGTCAAATTATGTATACTGTATTTAGACACAGTTTATTTGTAAAACCTAAGTAATTCACCCAGTGAGCAAAATGCAGGCTTCTAAACAATGACCAAAACTCATTATTCCTATTGTGGAGGAAGAGATTGCTAAGATTTGTAGAACAAAGTACCTTGCAGCCATTCAAAATAGGCTATACTTTGAATACAACATGAAATCATGATCCACAAAATCACAGAGTATCAGTGTTCTAGCACTGAAGAGATTTGGTTTTCCCTTTTCTTGCAATCTCCTTGTGGGATATTTCCATTATCATACTGATTTATGCAGAGTCTAGCAGTATTATGAGTATGTACTGAATACTGCAGGTATAAAAGGTAGTCACCCAAGGCAATGTGTTGTGCCTCTGTGGCAAAAGAAATAGTCTTCCTGTTGAACATGTGCCAACTGCTGGCATTCTGTCATTCACACTTACTGGATCTCCCACCTTGCCTCTGTGGACATTTATATGCTACATGGCCCCGCTGGTTACATTTAAAACATTTCATTTTGTAAACCTAGCCTGCTGAAAATCACTAACAAAGCATTTGTCACCTTTTCTGCCTCAATGGAGGACAGAGACACTGCCTCAGGGTATCTAGTAGCATAATCTGATACCACTAGGATATACTTCTTCCCTGTGGAACTTGGGGTAGTCAAAGCCCCACAATATCCATAGCTACCCTCTGAAATGGCTCCTCAATCACAGGCAAAGGCAAAGGAGGTTTCACCTTGTCTCCTGCCTTGTCTACCTTTTGGCACTGCTCACACATCCTGCAGTACCCTGTTACATCCCTGGAAATCCCAGACCAATAAAAGTTCTGCCTAATATGCCTCTTGGTATGCTTTATGCCCATATGACCTGCAAAGGGAATGCCACAAGCTATGGCTAGAAGTTCCTGACAGGGCTAGAAGTTCCTGACAGGGCTCTGGGCACTACCAACAGCTGTATTACCTCACCCTCTAGCCCTCCCTCAGGAGTCCACTCTCTGTACAGTAACCCTTTATTCCAGTACACAGATTCTGCTTTTTCTTCAGAATCCGGTGCCTCCATGGCTACCTCCCTTAAGCCTTGTAATGTAGGGTCTGAGAGCTGAGCCCTTCTCAACTCGCTCTTTGTAACCCTTTCCAGCTCCCCTTCCACAGGAAGTCTGGTATCCTCTGACAGCGGTGTCTCACTGTCAGCCTGGGTGCTACAACTCACCTCTACCTTTGCAGTTACCCTGTACAAGGGAACATCAGTACCCACAAGTAGCTCTGGCTCACCTTCAGTCTTACTGCTACACGGTAGCTGCTTCTCTGAAGTAGCCACCTCACCAGTCCTGGCTGCAAATGTGTGGTTTGTCTGGTTCCTCCTCAGGCTACCAGACCCATATGCTTGTCTCCAAGCCTGACTATGTGTAACTGCATGCACACAAGGTACTGCATTATTAAAATCATTCCCTATCAGGACATCTGCAGGGATATCCTCAAACACACCTGCATGCTTGCTTCCTTCTCTACCCTCCAAGTCAAGGTGAACCCTAGCCAAAGGTTTTTGAATGGGGTCCCTCCTAAAGCTTTGTCTGGAGGAGACTGCCCAAGCAAGTAGTGCTCCTCTTTAACCATTGCAGGCTTCACAATGGTTAGGTCAGAGACTGTGTCTCTCTTAGTAGTGGCCTGTTTCCCATCTACTAAGATAAGATATAACCTCTTTGGTAGTTTGGTACCCTTGTTTTCTCCAGACAATGTACTGCTGGCATGCTGTCATTCACACTTACTGGCTCTCCCACCTTGCCTTTGTGGACATTTATATGCTACATGGCCCCACTGGTTACATTTAAAACATTTAACCCTTGATCCTGGTTGTGTACCTGAACTAGTGGTTTTCCCTGCTACTGGCAGACCCTGTTGGGGCAGTTTATGCTGTCCACTATGGGTTCCCTTAGACCCATGTGAAGCACTGAGTATCTGTTTCCTGTGCAGTGATGCCTTGCTTGCTAGGTATAGGTCTCCTTTTCCCCACCTAATCTGCAGTATTACATTCTTTGCCAACCAGATTTTCATGTCCTCAGGCAAAGTGCTAAGGGCTTGTTTCCTCACCAAAAGTTCTTCAAAAGTGGCGACCTGACACCCACTCACCCACCTATGAAAATAAGTGCTTAGTTCAGCAATATATTCACACACACTTTTATCTGCCTTGTGCCTAGGATGATGGAACTTTTTTCTATAAGCTTCAGGTGTTACCTTAAAACATTCTAATAAACAATTTTTAACTATACTATAATTTAAGCAATCAGTATCAGACAATTTAGAAACAGCAGTTACAGCTTTACTATGGAGTAAGGGGGATCAGGAACTGTACCTAAAGCCCTTGGTCAACATTATACTGTTTACAAACCCTTTCAAACATATGAATAAAACTATCAAAATTATCACCCTCTGTAAATTGTGGAAGAAATTTACTGACCTTTATTGCTTCTGAGGTTTGGTTACTCCCTTCCCCATTACCTCCATGATCCTGGTGAAGAGTCAGCATCTCCTTTTCATGGTCCCTCTACCTCTCGTTTTCTTCAGCTTCCAGACATCTCAATCTCTCTGCTGATTCTAATTCCATTTGTTTATGTTTCCCCTTTTCTTCAGCCTCCAAATGCCGCAGTTTCTCATTTTCTTCAACCTCAAATGCCGCAGTCTCTCTGCTGATTCTATTTCCAACCATTTGGCCTCCAGTTCAAGTTTCTTTAACTGCAGTTGGACTTTTAAGTCCTCTGTGGAAAGGTTGAACTGTCCATTTTCTGATAGTTGTACATCTCCAAGGCCAGTCAGATTGTCCTTCTGGTTGTTGGTCTGTGATGCAGCTGTGACTAAGGCTGCAATCATTTATGTTTTAATCAGATTGGCATGCATCAGTCCTTTGTCTTGGCAACTCTCAGCCAACTGGCTCCTTGTCAGCTTGCCATACTTCTCTGCTGACATCCTGGCCTGCTCTTCCTGACAAACTAAGCTAACAGAAAAAAAAAATAAAACTATTGTGATATGAAACTCTGAAAATCTACCGTATGGCTGCTTGAGAGTACGAACACCTTCTTTAGTGACCACTGTTTACAGGCTACAGGAGTTCAAAAATCCCAATATGTGATGTTGTGATCCCACAACTGTCAGCCAATAATGTGACGACCCACCACTGGACCAGTAATCAAGGAGCCTCAATCCTCACCACTGGCACCAGTGGGGGATGTACACTTGGAGGATGACAGGTACACACACAATATTTACAGATGCAGCTCCCTGCATCAAGTGCAATTCCCCTTTAGAGCATACAGAGACCACAGTCAGTCTGGTGTTGGTTTCTCCCTCTTTCTCCAGATCACCAATAAGACTCCCCACTGGCACAGCTATAGAGTTGGCATCTCAGCTGAGTGGCCAGGCCAAAACCTTCAGCACCCTCTCTTTCCCTGCCCAATTAGCTGACACACACACTCATTGAGGTTTGATTTACACACACACACACACACACACACACACACACACACACACACACACACACACACACACACACAAAAAAACCTGGGAAAGGCTGGCACAGGTTTACTAGTTATGCCCCCTTTTGCCCAGACTATAACATAATTATCACTGCCACCAGCCAACTCCTTATCAGCTACTTTAAGGCCTTTATCAAAGGGTGTCCAAGCATACCGTGTAATATTAATATTAATACAAACTACCATTTGTATTATTATTAATACAAACGGTAGTTTGACCAAGAGCAAGGCTATTAGGAGTGGCCTACACAGGGTCACCAAATAAATATGCAAATAGTCTCAAAACTTAAATATCTCTAGACAGATCAGCCACAATGGAAGGTTTAAATATATTTAATAACAAATAATAAAAGAACAGGAAAATACTAAGTATATATTCACAGTGACATCAGAGTTCAAAATCACAGGAAATATTTAAAACAGCATTGCAGGATAGTCTCAAATAAATAAATAAAAAATATCTAAACTAAGCTTTGCTATATTCTTGACTATATCTAAGAGAATTATACTGTCCCCTAGTAAGTTATTTCATTAGAGGAAGGCAGATGTGTGGTGAATGGTTCTTGTTGTTGTCAGATCCAAGACATAACGGAGAAAGCACTGTCTCTCTCAGAAAGTTCTCAAATGAATATCTCAAATGTTACTGCTGAGACAGCTTGCAGAATGAAATAATTTCTTGTCATCTGACTCTATCCCAGGTGACCCCCCCCCTCCCCACTGCTGGAATCTAGCAGCATTTAGCATCTACCTGTGAAAACCATAGACCTCAGATCCTTGGCAGATGCTGGAAGTCATAAAACAATTGCATCCCTTCATACTTTCAGAGGTAGTAATTAGTTCACTCCGAAGGCAATACAAAAAGCTTCTCAGCACAAACATTATGTCTCTGGTCTAGCCTATAAAGTAATTTAATTTCAGCTATTTTTCTGAAGTTAACTTTCTGTATTCCAGTTTCCACTGTTAAAATATATACATTTAAACAGTTAAAACAGTGTATGTACATTTCTGTTCTATTCCAGTAGGCCACACTGTGGTTACATTTTAAGCACAAGCACTTTATAAAATACATTTTAACACACATCTGTACAGACTGGTTTGATATACATGTGCCATACAGTTCTAATACATTATCTTGTATAGATCATGTTGAGTTTCAGAAATGACATATAATTATTTACAAAACTCCAGATAGCTATGCAGGCATCTGTCACAAAAACAAACAAAAAACTGACAAAGTGAACAAAGGCACCATGCTTACTTTCCATATTAATGACCACCTTCTACCAGATTCAAAACAAGAAAAAATTAATTCAAGTAGGAAATGAAAAACCAGGAATGTGTCTTTCATCTGTTTAGTTCCTGGACTGTAAAATTTAAAGCAAGTTTAGGCTTGAATTAAAAATAAAGAATATACATAACATTGTAGAATATATGTACTAGCCAGGGGTATAGCAATGATTTTTGGAATTTCACTCTGTCTTTCAGACTGTTGTATCCCACTCCAAGTAGGAATGGCTATACATTTCTGATTTGTACACCAACCTTCTTTGCCAACTGGTTGGTTCTGGGCCAGTGTAACTGTCATTTTATATATTATATATAGTTTTGCATAAGTCCTAATTTACTTACTTAAAGATGTAGTACATACGCTTATTATTTACCTAGTAAAATAACCAGCATACAGCATTCTGAGTACAGTTACTTTGCTTTCTCACTTTGTAACTTCATTTAGGTATTTGAAGCTAGGACACATGGTGCTAATGCAATGGGCAAAATGCTGCATCTCTAAAGATTATGTTGAAATAAGGTAGCTAACATAACACTGTTAGACAATGGGGAACCTCAGCCTTTGTTTTAGTTGAAATGGTGTAACAACAAAGCTCATATTGTAAGCACATGATGTCAGTTTTTCCATTGTGGCATTGGTATACAAAATTCTGTATCATCTCATAAACCATGTGAGCTTTTGCTGTGTCTACATTTGTTGAAATAGAATGTTGAACAGGGAAATTTAGTTGTATCCAGTGGAGGGAAACTCCATAAAAATTACAGTGTACAACAAGCACATATTGGAGATATGAAATATCATACACTATAATTCAATGCAGTGTGAACTGAGTAAATAATTGAGCTGCATATATACCACAGAATGTCTCTGAGACTGTCAATGCCTCTTACTGTCCTGAATCCCAGTAGCATCACTTCCCCAGAAAGCATTGGTAACCATGGGTCCTTAATGTATTGCTCCTTCTGTCTTCTCTGCCTCATTTGCTACAGTCTCCTTCATCTACTGAATGTCCTTGTTGAATATAGGACATCTGCAGTAATAAACAATACTTTAGGAGGCAGAAAGCATGAAAACTGTTATATAAAAAATCAAATCTGTTTCTTTTGGCTGCTTTCTTATACTGCTAGTCCTCAGTGAATAAGTGAAATGGACTGTGATGAACACTGATGGGAGGCCAAGTTCATCAATGAATGAAGTGAACTGATATGGCTCTCTGCTTCTTTACCAAGCTAAACTCTTCTATTCATCTTTTGATTGGAGAGTCATTTTTCTTTGTGTGTGTGTGGGGGGGGGGTATGTGTTTGGTATCTTTGTTTTGTTTTTCAGAGTTTACTTAGCTCCTAATGTCAGCTTTTGGAATTGTGTGGCCATCGTATTCTGTATACTTAATGCCATGCACAAAATGGACTAATGTATAACTTTCCATTTGTACTCAAGCCAATGTCTTCCTGTTGTGTGAAACTCATCTGATAATGAAGCCCACGCTGCAATTATTCAGTACCACAGTGAATGCATCAAAAAAGCATATTTACATTTCTGGTTGCACCCATCCAGATGGGTAGCAAACTGGCTCACTCACAGAATTCACCTAGTCAAAATAGGGGAACCACCTCAAGCAGTTGACCCATAATGAGTGGTGTACCCCCGGGATAGGTCTTGGGGCCCTTGTTGTTTGGGATATACTTTTCTGAGGTGCAGACCAAAACCAGTGGGCTATGGTTGACTAAGTTTGCAGATGACTGTAAACTAGGCACTGTCATCAGTTCCCCTAGTGATGTGGACATCCTTCAAGAGGGTCTCACCCAAACATATGACTGGTGCCAGAAACATGGCCTCAAACTGAATGCCAAAAAATGCATCATCATCCCCTTTGGGGTGAGTGACATCCACACAAATTATCACATTAGTAACAAGGTCCTAAGCATGCAATCTGTCATGAGGGACTTGGACACCCAGGTTGATAGCAAATTGACTTTTGACCACCATATTGCCTCCGTTGTACAGAAAGCTTTCTACATGGCCCACCTCATTAATAAGGATATCTCATCCGGGGACAAGGTGGTCATAACATCCCTGTATTCTTCTCTTATAAGACCCTTTATTGAGTGCAGTGCCCCTTTCAGCATGTACCTCACAAGGCACATGCAGCAACTGGACAGACCACAGAGGTTCCTCACCAAGAGAATCCAGGGCCTCAAACATCTACCCTACACAGACAGGCTAAAGGCCCTGGCCCTCTATTCAGTCTCCTACAGACTCCTCAGAGGTGACCTTTGTCTGGCATACAAAACAATCTCAGACCCCACCTTGATGGGACTACTGCATATCCCCAAGTCAAGCTCCACTCTCATAACCCACATGCATGACCTCAACCTGGTCTGTGACATCAATAGGACTTGTTGGCTGGACAAATTTGTATCCCAGAGACTCCCCATTCTGTGGAATAGACTCCCACTCCACGCCATGCAAAGTACCTCATTAATGCTTTTTAAGCGTAACCTGGATAACTGGATGGGGAACCGAAAATACACCTCTGGGATTCCACCTGTGTCCCTGCTGGACAGCGGATTCCAGTGCTGACTTGTTGGAACATGGGCTAAATTCTTAGCTAGGCTTATAAGGGCCTCAGGGCAAATAGCCTAATAACTTCCTGTGATCCAATGATCCTATGATTCTGTTGTTACCTTTCATAATTCATCTCTATTTTACTGTTTGTTTAACCCAAAGCATCCAGAGAAGATACATTGCCTCATTTTCAATGAAGAACTGCTTTGGTTAAAAGGCAATCTTTAACAAATCCAGAGCAACTACATGCTAAGTAACTTGTTTGTGTAATGCTTTGTGTGTCCAGATCTAGTGTTGTCGCTCTCTCTCTGTAAAGTTTTGGTTTACAAACTAGGGATCAGTTTCCAAATCACTTTGGATACATCCGTCTAGGCCATGTTAAGACATGACATATTTTCAAGGTGATTTCCCATTTTTTTCCTAATTTCTGCAAGGAGTACAAAAGACAGTTCTTAGAATTTGCTTTCTGCAATGCTAACTACTGCTCTGGAAGTTAATGAAGATAAAAAGTATGTTTAAGTAAATAATTGGTTTAGTTTCTAATCCTGTTACTACCCAGAATGTTCTGAATGGTACAAGATATCAAATACATTTAAACATCTACATGAGACTTCTTTTTCGTAGGAAAGGAGAAATTAGTCTCAGTGTCTTTGGAAAAGGGATGATGGAGGTTACAGCATGAATGTAAAATTGAGCATTAAATAATGGAATCAGTACTTGTCCCTAAGGAGCTTGGTGCGTATACAAAAGGACTGGAGAAAGAGAATGGATATACAGAGGTACATGCACTCACCCCACTGTCTTGTTGCTATCAGAATAATGATATTTAAGGATTGCTGAAGCAAGTCAAATTTGCTGCTGTTACAGAGATATAGGGATTATTTCTAAAGGAAAACTACCTTGAGTTTTATTCCTTTACGTAAGGAAGCAATGCAGCAGTAGAAGGGTTATTTTCACATGCACTTTCATGTTCCTTATAATCTTAATGGATATTTTCTTTCTTTGAGATGAGAAAATGTAATCATAAGCAACGGGAACAGCAATTAGATGGATTAACAAGTCACTCTAACTGAAATGTCCTTTGTATAGACTGGTGAATGGTAATTTCAAATGCCACAGATTTGTTTTCCATTAACCAAAAACAGAATGTATTGAGAAAGTGAAAATTCTTGCTGAATTTCATTAATCTTTGCTTTCAATACAGGTGTGCAGCATTCATATTATTGCACTAAATGTTTCAGTACCATCAGTATAGAGGATTATGATCAGGTCTCCAGTCTTAACCAGGATATTATGTGTTCTCAATACAGATGTCAAGAAATTCACCTTGAGGGTGAAGCTTGAGAGGTAATTCTTGACATTTATGTCAAGAGCACACAATCTCCCAGGTTATGAATGGAAAGACCCGATCATGATTTTTTTGTAGTACATGGAATTGCATCTGCTCCCATGCATTATAGTTCATGGAACTTTACCTGCTCCCATGTATTATAAAAGTTACTCAGAAAAAAACAGCATAATAGTAGAAAGTTTATAGTGTTGAAAGTCATAACACACTAACTGCTGCCACACAGAGTGCAACCATCCAAGAAGAGCTCCATAAAGTTGGTAAGCACTTCATACACACTTTAAAAATTAAAGTCTGAATGAAGCATTTACTTTGGCTTAATGGCTTCCTGACAGTCTTCTGCTGTGACACTGAGTGTTGTTAAGTGAGAGACTACTGCCTAACAGTGTTGAGGAGGTTTTTAACAATTGTTATGCACCTTTATGATGTCAGAAAGGCACTTAGCCAGTCTATCTTTTCATCAGTTTTGGAGTGTAATTGAGACACTCTGTATACTATAATGCTTTCTACAAGTGATTTTTCCATTTCTTTTAGATAGTCATTTGCTAAACTCTGATTGGACCATTATAATTTAATAGTGAGGGGTATGCTGAACTTATATGTATTTTAAGAAGCCAGCAGTTGCCTTGAGCAGATTTACTAGCTTACAAAAGGAGGCATAAGCTTTTTCAAAACTAACTGTATCAGTGCTGTGTATTTTCAGACCATGAGTATTTGTAACAGATAAGTTTGCTGATATAATGCTGAAAGGTTCATAGGCTGGTACTAGGCTATCGGCCCTAAGGCCTATACAAGCCTAGCCATAACAGTTCCCTGGATATTTCTTCCCACAGTATTTACTTCCCTGGACCTGTGTCTAGCAGGACGACTGACATGATCCTCGGGGTGAATTTCCTGTCTCCCATCTAATCGTCAAGGTTCCTTTTGAAGAGGGCCAAGGAGGTGCTCTGCTTGACATGTATGGGCAGGCTATTCCACAGTATGGGGAGTCTCTGGGTCAGGAACCTATCCCTCCAGCATGTTTTGTTCATTGTGATGACAAGGTTTAGATCCCTGGAGCATGTGGCTCTGAGGGATTGGGATTTCTTTAAGTGGAGCAGGTCCAACAGCTCAGGGTTTGACATGGCCTTGTATGTTAAGCAGAGATCGCCTCTGAGTAGACGATATGCCACAGAGTACAGCTGGAGTTTTTTTAGATGGCCAACATAGGGCATCTGCTTTAGGTCTGGGATTCTTTTATTGAGGTATTTCTGCGGCCTTTCCAGCTGTTGCAGATGCCTTGTGAAGTACATACCAAATGGAGCATTGTACTCTATAATGGGTCTAATGAGGGATGAGTACAGTTCATAGGTTCATAGGTTCATACTAGGCTATCTGCCCTGGGGCAATTATAAGCCTAGCCAAATTCTGTATGGCTTACGCCACCCCTTGATTTGAGTATACTGTGCCCTTTTTAAGGTTTAGTTTACTGTGCCTCTGTCTAATAGTGACACAGGAGTAATCCCTGGGACAAACCTACGATCCCCCATCCACCTATCGAGATTCTTCTTGAAGAGATTCAGTGAGGTGCTCTGCCTCACATGAACTGGAATTCTATTCCAGAGCGAAGGGAGCCTCTGGGTTATGAACCTGTCCCTCTAGCAAGTTCTATTTATTTCTGTGCTGAGGTTCAAGTCCCTCGAGCATGTGGCTCTAAGGGATTTAGATTTACTGAGTTGGAGCATGTCCATTAATTCTGTATTTGACATAACTTTGTATGTCAGGCAGAGATCACCTCAAAGTAGGTGGTATGCAACTGAGTAGAGCTGGAGTTTTTTTTAACTGAGCAGCATATGGCATCTGTTTGAGACCCTTGATCCTCTTGGTGAGATACTTTTGGGGTTTTTCTAATTGCTGCAGGTGTCGGGTAAGGTACATCCCAAAAGGGGCATTGTATTCTATGATGGGCATGATGAGGGATGAATAAAGGGGCACGATTACCTCTCTTGATCTAGATGTGAAACCCTTTGTGATGAGGTGGGCTATGTAGAAGGTCTTTCTAACCACTTTGGCAATGTGGTTTTCAAAGGAGAGATTGCTAACAACTTGGGTCCCCAGGTCCCTAATAACTTTCTCTGTACTTAATGGGTTTCCGCCTATGTGGTAATTTGTGGGCACATTGTTTTTGCCAAAGGGTATGACTATACATTTTTTGGCATTTAGCTTTAAACCATGGAGCTGGCACCAGTTATCTGTCTCTGTGAGACCTTTTTGAAGGATGTTTGTGTCAGCTGGAGAGTTGATTATGGCGCCCAGTTTGCAGTCGTCTGCTGAACTGGTGAGCCATAGTCCTCCCACATTTGCCTGTACCTCAAAAAAGTATATACCGAACAAGAGTGGTCCCAGGACAGAACCCTGTGGGATGCCACTTGTGACTGGTTTCGAGTCTGACATGACTCCAGCAACTCTCACTCTGTGGGTTCTGTCTTTGAACCAGTTTGCGACCCATCTTGTGACATAGGGGTTTATATCTAAGCTGGATAGCTTATCTATGATGCCCGAGTGGGGTATTGTGTCAAATGCCTTTGCAAGGTCCAGATAGGCTGTGTGGACTACCTTCCCTTCATCTATGGCTTTGGTGACTGTTTCGAAGAAGTCAACCAGGTTCAAAAGGCAGGATCTGTCCTTGACAAAGCCGAACTGGGTAGGATCTAGTGCCTGTAGGTCCCCAATGTCTTTGTTTATGAGCTCCATGATGATCCTCTCCATAGCCTTGCAGACTAAGCTAGTCAGGCTTATGGAGCGATAGTTTCCAGGGTCCGTAGAGGCTCCACCTTTGTGGAGTGGGACCACTGTTGCTGTACACCATTCTGTGGGCACATATCCTGTAGTGAGGCTGAGATTGTATAGCTGTTTTATTAGAGGGATTAGTTCCTCTTGGAGCTCATGCAGGACGCAACCTGGGATGCCATCTGGTCCCATGGAAGCAGTGTTTTTTGCTTTGGAGAGGGCAGCCTTAACCTGAGCATCAGAGATGTTTGGGAGGCAGCCCTCTGCCCGGATAGATACTTGCTCTTTTGGGGGGGGTGGAGAAGTTTACACTGAACCTGTCTGCCAGGATATTGGTGATGTCTGTGGGTTCAGTGTATTTTTTGTCATTTAGAATCAACTCAGAACAAGTCTGGGAGTTGCATCCCAGGTTTCTAACATAACTGAAAAAAGCCTTATGATTGTCTTTGGTGTCCTGTGCAATTTTTCTCTCGAAGCTGGCCTTGGAGGATTTTATGAGGGATGGTAATTTTTTGCTAGTACTGATCAGAGATGCCTTCCCTATTAGGGATTTTGCTCTATCATGTAGTAGCTTCCTCCTTCTGTTGTACAGTTTATTTATGGCAGGGGTCCACCAGACTGGACGCCTGCCTTTGGATGATTGGGTCTTGGTTTTGTTTGGGATAGCATGATCCATGCATTTCTGGAGATGTCTGTAGAATGCATTTATATAGGATTCTGCAGTTTGGGCTGTAGTTTCCACTGGCCCTGGGGCCTTGAAGGATTCCACTTCAGTTTTGAGAAGTGAGAAGTTCACTTTTGAGAAGTTTTTCACTGTGGTTTTCTGGGCTGGGGTGGGGTCGGGATGTGGACATCCAGTGAAATTAATTTATGGTCTGATCTTACCAATGAGGGATATACTTCTGGTGTGGAGCATAGAGTCCCCATGTTGGCAATGATCAGGTCTAGTATGTTGTCCCCTCTTGTGGGAGTGGTGACTAGTTGTTCCATAGCATTTGAGTTTATAATTTCCAGGAACCTTTGGGCTAACGTGCTGGGGCTTGAGTAGTGCTCCCAGTCAATGTTTGGGTAGTTGAAGTCACCCAATATAATGGTGTTCGGGGAGATCTTCATGTTCTCCAATGTTTTCAGGAAAGCCAGTGGGATTCCTGACTTTGAGAGGTAGTCAACACCCCTGGTGGTAGAAGTAGAATTTGGTTAAGGGGCAGTATATCAGATTAATTATTTTAATATTGGATGATGACACTTTTTTTGATGGTCAAGCTTAGTCGTATGTTTAAGGATCGAGCGTATCCTCAGAACCTACTTGATGATTCATGGACTTGGTTTACAGAGGGTAGGAACACCAGCTATGCTCCCCTTTTGTATTCAAAAAGTAGGGATTAGGATGTTGAGATGCCTAGGGCTATGGCGAACATGCCACAGCCTTTTGTGATGGAGTATAATAGGGAGATTTACTCTGTAAAATGTTCCTTTACCACTCATTGGTAATCTGTATTTGGTACATTTGATATGTTGCAGGAATTGCATGACAAACCAAGGTTTGTGTACAAGAACAGTAGTAATCTAAAGGCTATTCTTGAGAGGAGCAGTTGTACGGAAGGTACTATCATTAGAAATCTGGGTATGAAGCGATATGGGGCCTGCAGACAATGTAGGTACATACTTGAAGGATCGCATTTTTCTGTCCCAGGATACCCTAGGTTAATTTCAGTTAGGTGGAGGTAGGATTGCAAAACAAAAGAGGTAGTGTACATAGCCTTTTGTGCCTCCTGCCTGGAATTCTATGTTAGGAAAACAACTGGTCCTTTAAAAATGAAAATATACCAGCATGTTTACACTATTAGTAAGGCCAACTCAGCTAATGCATTGTACAATCACTGTACTAGCTGTAATGAGTTTAGGAAGTTTGCTTTTACTGTCCTAGAAAAGGTTTGCATTCCTAGTAGAGGGGAGACTGGGGACTTTTGGTTGAGCAAAGACAGTATTATTGGCAGGTTTTGCTCAATGCAGGTGTTCTACCTGATTTGAATGACATGATTTCAATCAAACCTATTTTAAGAAGCAAAGCAGCATTTCTGTGATTTTTTACATATTTTGTTATACATATTATACTTTTTAGCACAAAGTATTTCTTATGAATATGTTGCTTGTTCTTCTGTATAAGTTTTTTCAACCTGTATATATGCATTTTCTATCATGTTCTTTATTTGATAGTAGTTATGATGATTTTTAGCTTTTTATTCTGCATGCATACTGTTGGTGTAAATTGGTGATTTCATGTGTGTATCTCTTTAAATTAATTCCCTTTTTTCCGCATTTTCTTGTTTAAAAAGGAAGTGGAGTGAGTGTGTGATTAGTTTCTGACGAAGTTCATACTTTTATGACTGAAAACCCTTAAACTTTTAATAAAATTGAGGTTTGTGACTATTGGAGCAGCGTTTTGATCTTGGAGTTTTGGTGGAGTACACAGTAATTTGCATCAGTTGGCTGGTTGCTGTGTGTTTGAATATCATAAATGTGTTCATAAGTCCGTTCCTTCCAGAGGCAATGTATATTACCCGTTTACTAGCACTACTGCATTTACAATGTATAATATACCTTTGCCTCTTGATTTCAAATTGGTCACAATCTTTTATAAATTTACAATAATTAGAGTGACCGCATTTTAACATATTATTAGATTTGGAATTCATTGTAGGCCCTCTAACAAGTTAATTATATTTATATAAGTCCTGCTGCAAAAATCAGTGGCACAGTCACAAGAAACAACACCTTTTGCAGTACGTATTACTTAGTATATACTAAGCTAGTGCACACAATTTACCACAAAAAAGAGCAATGGTAAAGGGGCAATTTGTGAGGGCAGCAAGAATGGTTACCATGGATAACTTATTTTTTTTTATTAAAGAATGTAACCTCATAAAAACAATGTTTCTAAAGAGAGGTTACCCTGAATCAATGTTTAACTACCTGATGTTTGAAGTGATTAATAAGAGAGACAGCGATCACTTGGTACCCATTCTAGCCCCCAAAAATTAGGTCTACCACTTCTCCCAGGTAAATTGTATGAGGCAGGGCATTAGTAAAAGTACACTATATTGGAATTCTTCTTATCACTACATTTAATAGTGAAAGTAACATTATAAAAAGAAATTTATCAAAGAATTTGTCTTGTTTTAGTGACAATAAAGAAATAAGAAGGAAAATGGGGAAGAAGCCTAGAATAATGTACAGAAAAGGAGCCAACATAAAGAACTTGCTATATCTACAAGTTCCAAATCTAATCATTTGTTAAAATGTGGTCACTGTAATTACTGGAAATATATAAAAGTTTGCGACCAATTTGAAATCAAGGGGTGAAGGATTATTATACAATGTAAACTCAATTGTGTTAGTAAAGGGGTATTATATGCTGCCCTCTGTCAAAACTGCCCCATTTTTTATGTTGGCAAAAATGAGAGCATCCTCAAGAAATGGATTTATGAACACATTTATGTTATTAAAAAACAAAGGCAAGCAATGCACTCTGCAGACATTTTCTCAATATCCTGAGCATGAGTTTAACTTTTTAATTTTAGAGAAAGTAACCCCAAGCATTAGAGGAAGGCCTTGGTCACTACAACTTGAGAGGAGAGAGTTGATGTGGCAACTATCCCTTAACATTATTGTTGACCAGGCTTAAATGACCTTGTTTCATTTGCAAGTATCTTAGAATTGCAGGCATTATCTAGATAACATTGACTTTAGAATTGTGTTTATTGCATAACTTATTTTTTAACTTGTATTCTGAACAAGTGCTGCATAATTTTTACAGTTCCTAAATGCGGGGAAGCATATTGTTTCTTGTGACTATGCCACTGATTTTAGCGACAGGATATGCAACAGGACATGTATAAATGAAATATTTTTATTATATTTTATATATATGCAGTATATATATATATATATATATATATATATATATATATATATATATAGATTCACTTTACAAGCTTGAGATACTGAAATATCAAATTTCAGTATCTCAAGATGAAAGTGTCGAAAGTACACTACATCAAAAATGCAAAAAGAAAATGTCAAAATACTGAAATTTATAACACTGAATTTTAAGTATGTGACGCTCTGTTTTTTAACACACCCTCGACTACACAAACAAATACACATCCAACACCTTCCTCCCTACACTACAACAAAGCAACACAACACACACACACACACACACACACACACACACACACACACACACACACACACACACACACACACACGCACGCACATACACACATGCACAAAACTCAACTAATCTAAACATAATCAGGGGGGCAAGCCCCCCTGCACCTCCCACACCCCCGATACTTATATATACCAACTCTGAGGTCGCACTAACATGAATAAGACAACAAACCCACCGCTACCCACTCTGCAGTTTCGTTGCTCAAACACATACTACACACATACAAACAGCACCACTTTCAACACTTACACACTCACACTCTTACCTACCTACCCTAACTTACATTTAATAGTTCCCAACACACTTAAATAATAACAAATCCCTACATAAAACCCTTAAACAAAAAACACTTACCCGCATCTCCACGTATAATCACACGTTGGCAGCCATCTCTATATCCCACACCACACTGCACCTTAAAGACACAGCAAATCACAACTAAAACACCGCACAACCACGGATTCGGCAATTTAACATTCATTGAAATGCAGTTTGAAATAATTGCACTTGCGACACTTTGTCTCGAGATGCTGAGATTCAATATTTCAGTATCTCGAACATGTAAAGTGAATCCATATATATATATATATCTATATATCTATATATATATATATATATATATATATATATATATATATATATATATATATATATATATATATATATATATATATATGGGCCTACTTCATTTTGTTGAAAACTCATTTCACTGAAAGTCAGTTTCCTGCAACCAATTCACTGAAAGCTCACTTCACTAAAAACTCATTTCACTGAAACTCATTTAGTTGAAAGTTATATGTGGCCTTTTCCCCACTGTAGTGCGATCCTGGACTTAGTATATAAAGTAAGGGGGGTGTGGGGGGTGTAGTCCCCCACATATTGTAAACATTTTAAATTATACAGATGGATACTTACAAGTGCAATGAATAACTCTTTCCAGACAACAACATATAACCAAACTATGTGGGGGCCTTCACCCCCCCTTACTATATATTCCATATAATAATATATAGTAATATATATATATATATATATATATATATATATATATATATATATATATACATTATATATTATTATATATTATATATATATATATATATTATATATATATATATATATATATATATATATATATATATATATATATATATATATACTCCAGGATTGCACTAAAGTGGGGAAAAGGCCATATATAACTTTCAACTAAATGAGTTTCAGTGAAATGAGTTTTCAGTGAAGTGAGCTTTCGGTGAATTGGTCCCAGTCATTTGAGTTTCAATTAAATGAGTTTTCAACGAAATGATATAGACCCACACATATATACATATATATATATATATATATATATATATATATATATATATATATATATCAATAATAAAGTAAATAATGAATAGGATTGAATATATTTATACAAACAGTTTTTGATATTCATGCATTTTGTTATATTTTTTTATGACTTTTGAGAATATTTATCATTTTACTTAATGGGTTTACTAGTGTTTTATCTTTTGTTAGGTTAAGTTCTATATTAAGAGTATATCCCTTTAAATCACCAAAGTTAGGTGAACACGTGACTTTTGGTGGGCTTATTTAAATGCCTGATTTTTTTAACTTTTATTTTTTATCTGATGCAGTCCTGTAGGTAACAGGACAAAATTGCTTATTCTATGGTATTAAAGTAATTTATACAGAGCCTTTTTTAACGGTTGTGACATTCTCTTGTGGGTTTGCTTGGTTTCTTGCTCCTCCTTTATTTTTGTGAAGTCATCTATCTCAGGGAGCTACCAGATTAACAGTACACCCCTAAGAGTTGACCCAGTTGTTTTGGAATTGTGAACTTATGTGGACAGTGACCTAACGTTTGGCGAACATGTCTCCATTGCTATACGAAAGTCCTTCTGTATTTCACAGCTTATAAATAAAGGGATTGTGTCTAGATTTAGGGTTGTCATTGTTCCCTTTACTCATGCCTCATTATGCCAGTCATTGAATATAATTCCACCTTTAACATGTATACGTCCAGACACATTAGGAATGCCACAGAAATACCTTACTAAAAGGATACAAGGCCTAAACACATGCCCTACATGGACCAACTCAAAGCCCTTTCACTATACTCAGTATCCTACAGACTGCTAAGAGGTGACATGTGTGTGGCATAGAAGGCATCCTCTGAACAAATACTGATGGATTTACTGCACATCAGCAAGTCAAATGCATCAGAAATACTCGGCCTAGAGATTTAAACCTTTTCTGCAACATCAACAGACTGGTTTGGAGGACAGGTATATCTTACAGAGGACACTGCTGCTGTGGAACAGATTCCCCATTCACATAAAATAAAGGTCACCCATATCCATATTCACATGCAACTTGGATCTATGGATGGAAAACAGAAAATTTACTGCAGGACATCCCACTGTATTACTAATGAACAGAGGCAGCTCTTAAATACTTCATCCTATGCATGAGTACCCTCAAATTATCATAATATGATCCCATTTATTCTCCTTAGGGATAATATATAATTTTCTATCGACCAAGGGATGGGTAAAGCCAATGGGACAGGTAAATATGAGCACAAAGTGACAGATTGGCTAGGCTTAAAATGGCCCTCAAGGGCAGCTAGCCTAGTACTTACCTATGAACCTATGAGCAGGGAACAACATGTACATTTGTAGTATTCTTTCAGGAGACTGAGCAGCTTTACTCATCCTGCATAACCACACAGCACACGATTGTATACAATTGTGCCTTGTTTGAAACTTTCACAGTGTATACTAGTAACAACAAGGTAATCTTTAACTGTAGTCAGAAGGCTGCAAACAAAATAATTGTACATGTAGTTTCTTACTGAAACATTGAAATGTTTTGCATACAAAGCAGTAGATGTTAAACTTTTCATTTATTTTGTGACAGCTTTATTCTCAGAGGTTTACTAATTAGAGTAGATGAAACACAGAAATATAAGGAAAATGATTAACTCTCAATAGTCTAAAGTGGAATCATACACATCTTTGCATTACACTCCTGATAGCTGTCCAGTTTTAGTGTAGTTTAGATCATTTTAAATAACAGATGTATTTTAAAAACACTGTAATTAACTACAGTCTTTATTGTACCAACCTTTTCTCTATTTCTTCTATACTGTCCTGCAAGGGTAAATCCTTGGTTTCAGGAAGTAAGTAGATAGACAGTCCAGATACAATAGGAGCTATTCCAAACAGAATTGTAGGCAGATAGGTATTGTATTCACCAGTCATTTTTACTAAAGGTGCTACCATAGAACCTGCACGAGCTAAAGCATTTCCCAATCCCATGCCAGTCTGCCTGAAACAGAGTAAGAAAACACACATTATTTACAGTGTACATGAACTAGGATCAAATGGAACTGAACCACTGACTTTATTTATATTGTTTCTGTATTCCATTAAATTAAAATTAAATTACAAATTCAAGGGTCATTTATTACTTCTCATTTATAACATTTAATTTTGCTTTATTTAAAGATTATGTACATCATGACATCATGTTTAGTTTGTAGGATGTATTTTGAATGTTAAATTATATCTGTAGAAAATGAGCTTACAAAATGTCACAAACCTAATATGAGCCCTTCCAAGACTAGGTAAACTTACTTTTAGCACAAAACTCAGATCAGAAAACATAAACAAACAACTGTTAATCCTAATGCTGGACTCACAATACCTGCTCCTGTGCTGCTTTTATTACACAGACTGTGGCTAGGATTCACAGAAATTCTGTCCTCTTGTGGTAATTAGGCAATACATGTTAGTTAGTGAGATGGAGATATTCTCTGATTCAGAAACATGTCAAATCATGCAGAAAAACACCTTTGTAACTCATTACCATGTGTCTGAATTGAGCATTTGTTTGTCAAACTGTACTATGTTAATGTTCACCCTACTAGTCAATGCGTGGAGGTAGCATAGGCATTCCTCAACACGTACACACACATGCCAGACATCCCCCTCACACATCCAAGCATCGACAAACAAGCCACTGCACAGTACTCACACTCACGGAAACACAGCTACACACTGGCATGCATGTTCCAAAACACACACACACACACACACACACACACACACACACACACACACACACACACACACACACACACACTCTGCTTCTCTTTCTTACCTCCTATAGTGCGCTCACCCAGATGCCTCTGCAGACACACGTATACATGGCCACACACATACCACACATAGATACTAATACACTGACTCTGTTATACTAACCTGTACCACTATTCCTTCCATATGAGTGAACTGGCAAATGCCATCAAAAGATTGCATCCTCATTTTCCTCGTAAAGAAATAAATAGCAGGGAAGAATGATTCACTTTGCCAAAATAGTTCAAATTGAGGGAAAAGGATCTTGGGGGATTCCTACTGAATTTTCAGAAGTACTCTGCATATCAGTGGAAAGGGTAGAAAAGCATACAGAAACATTCCTGTCCAAGGAAAAGAAAATGAATCTGTCTTCCAGGCCTTCTTGCATGGAGTTCTGGAGCAGAATTTCACAAGATGATTGTTCACAGAGGACGGAAAATGTCTACTTGAGGAACTCCCACAGATGGAGCAATTCTTGGAAGACCTCCAGAAAGAGTTTCCATTTGTGAGGGCCTTTGTCTTGCTCAGCTTGTATGACACACAATTTTGCTGAAGGAATATAGGCAAGCTGAATAGTGAGATTGTGCTGTAAAGCTATATACCATGCTAACATGGCAGTCTGCATGGGGTGGGGGTGATATGGTTCCCCCTTGCTTGTTTATGTACCACATCCATAACAACTTGAAGTAGTCCTGTGGACCAAAAGTGATTCAGAGAATCGAGTGCCTTGGTAAGGGAAAGCATCTGGTTTATATTTATGTGCTTGTGTCTGTCTTTATTGTCCCAGATACCTTGCATATTTATCCACCTTGACACTGCTCCCCAAGCAAGGTCGGGGGCATCTGTGTTGATTGACTGCTTTGAAGCAAGAGGGCAGAAGGATTCAGGGGTATATGATGTCTGCACCAAGCAGTTTCTCTTCTGAAAATCCTCAGTATTGGGATTTGAAGAAACAAACAATTTTGGTGCTGGGGAAAAGAGACTTCAGATACTTCTGTATCTTTGTCATATAGCGCCTTGCTAGGGGTATCATGAGAATCACAGATGCCATGAGACCCCACATCCTGAGGTTTTCCTCATAGTGTCTGAGGTCTGAGTGGAAAACTTTAGAAATAGAACTAGATCTAGATTTATTTTTTCTTGTGGAAGAAAAGGTATTTGAACTGAGGTGCCTAGCAGACACTCTAGGAACACAATCCTGTGTGAATGAATCAAAAAAGACTTGGACTCCCATCTTGTGTAATAGATCTGTCACTCAAGTGAGAAACTCATGACACTTTGACAAAGGTTCTGCAAGAATAAGCAAGTTGTGTAAATATGGAAAAATGTGGATACCCTGTGTAGAACAGTGTGTGTGCTGTATCTTTAAGAAGCATTTCCAAGTGTGGCACATGCATATAAATAACGAGCACATGCATGCAGCAGTACCATTTTGACAGAGCAGCCAGAGTGTAAACATGGACGAGTGTGGTAGCCAGTCCATTTGTAAGTTTATCTAAGTTTAAGTTATTGAGCCTTAATCCTGATGTGTTTGTATATAATAAAGCTGCTTGAGCAGAACACACAGCTGTTCGTCTGTTTTATCCTGGCCAGACGAGCGACATGGTGCCAGAAGTGGGATTCAGGAGACTGCTTCTTCAAGCCACACGGTGCAGAGTTAAGAGTGAAGGCATGTTGAACAGACTGGGTATAAAAAAGGGCCAGAAGAGAACTACAGGTAACCAAAACTTGCACAAATGATTTATTTTATAAAAGAAACAATACAAAGCATTCAAAGGGCACAGAATGCATTATTAATTAAATGAATAGCACAAAAAACACATTATTAACCAAATGAAAGGCACAAATCACATCACTGATTAGATGAGATGTTCAGAATTATGATATTTGATAAACTTACCAGAAAAATTCATAAGGGGTTCAGTTGCCTCGGAGTTGCATAATGAGCATGTTTAGAATAAAACAAGTATGTTTAGAGCAAAATGAGCACAAGAAAAGTATAATGAGTATGAAAAGAGGTTAAATGGGTATAACAAATATAATAAAAGGGCAAATTAAGCATAAGAAAGCAAGGCGACTGCATGTTTTTTGGCAAGTGACTGTATTTTGGCATGAGCTATTATTTCGCATTGACCAAAGCTGTTCAAAGAATAACTAAAATAGTTTGAAGTATCTCAGATTGTGTAAAGTGCTTACAGTGTGTGCTTTATTACTGTGCATTTATTCCAAAGAATTTACTCTGTGCAAAGTGCAACTATTTTGTAAAGTGCAGTCAGAATACAGCCATTTTGAAAAGTTTCTTGTGCTGTGTACATTTATTCGCAGAGTGCCGCCATTTCAGAATATTTCTTATACTGTGTAGAGTTATTTACCAAAGTACAACCATTTTGGAAGAGTTTCAGTGTGCTGTATACAGTTTATTCACAAAGTGCAATTATTTTGAAATGTTTCTTACCCTGGGCATCTTCTGCCCAGTTTATTCGCAAGTGCAATTATTTTGAAATGTTTCTTACACTGATAAGAGATGGTTTCACAAAGTACAGTGATTTCAAATGTGTTCTTGTGCCACAGAGACTTATTTCAAAAATCGTCAGTTTTGTAGGGGCTTGTTGTGCTATTGGACATGATTACAAGTTCTGGCATGAATTTCTGGCATATGTATATGTGTGTATGTTTGTACATAATTGCAAAAGCCTTCACTAGTGTGTGTTAATATGGCAGAGGTATTTCACAGACCAAGTCCATTTGTATTTGATCATAATATTCCAGAGAATTGGAGAATATTTGAGCAGGAATACGATAAAGCAGCTTTTTCTGACAAAGATGCACATACCAGGGCATTCATTTCACTTATCCTAGCAGGGTCATAGGCCATTGAAAGAGGGTGTGCATTTGTGTATGCACCAGCAGTATATGCAGGAGAGGGGGAAAACCATCATATTGTTGTACCGGCTGAATCAAGGGAGGACCCTGAGTGCTCCCCAGACAAATGTTACATTAGAGAGGCACATATTTTATACAAGAGACCAAAATCCAGGGGAAACTTTTGCAGCTTACATTACTGACTTAAGAAACAAGGCTAAAACATGCAGGTTTGGTGATTTGAAAGAAGAGCTCATAGGGTTCAGGCTTGTGTGTGGTGTTAATAATGCTGCAGTGAGAAAGATTTTGTTTTGTGACAGTGATTTAACATTGAGCAAAGCTATTGAGATTTGTCAAATCCATGAACTAACAGAAAGGCACACAAGTATGCCTGCAAGTGATAGAAGCATGGTTTCAGCAGGCTCCAGAGTAAATGTAGACTGCATGGAGCACATGGCTAGCAGAAATAGGCCTAAGCACATGGCAGCTGCAGCCCCTGTAGGTTTTACAGGGAGGACCCATAACTTTCCAGCAAGTTCTAAGACTAGCTCATTAAAACAGACACGATGAGTGCAGTACAAGGGTGAGTCAGCAAAACCCAAGTCAAGTTTTATTGACAACTGTCACAATTGTGGTGCCAATCATGAGTCTAAAAGAGAAAAGTGCTTAGCATTTGGTCAACAATACCACAAGTGTAAAAAATGGAACCATTTTCAAAAGTTTTAAAAATAAAGCAAACCTCATTCAGTTATAATGAAGGGTCACTTAAGATGATCGTGTAGAAAGCTACAACCCTACTTTGTATGTAGATGGTGTATCAGTGGTTGGTGAAAAGATTAATGCAGTAGATTTGTTGGCAAAGGATGAAGTGTTTTGTACTGCCCTGATTAATGGTAAACCCACAGAGCTCAAAGTAGACACTGGTTCAAAGTGTAATGTTATGTCAGCAGCAACATTTGCTAAGGTGAGAGTTGGTCAGCAACTTAATCTGGCTAATTGTGCAAAACTTGTTGCTTATGGAGGTTAAGAAATTCAAACTGAAGGCTCAGTAGTGCTTTCATGTTATTTGGCTGGGAACAGTTACAGCTTACAATTCTATGTAGTCCGAAGACCTGTGCAATCATTATTGGGTCTCAGAAGTCCATCATGTAAGCACATATCCTAGTTCCAGTTTCACCAATGCTATTTTCTCAGAGTATGCTGATGTTTTCGATGACAAGTTAGGACATTTCTAGTTGTGCACTCCAAGAAAATAGACCCAGAGGTCAGCCCAGTGGTCAGACAAGCAAGGAAAGTTCTGATATCAATGCAGAACAAAGTCAAGGCCAAGATGGATAAAATGGTGCAGCAAGGTGTTATTTGTCCCGTTACAGAACCAACTGAAAGGGTATTTTCCATGGTAGCTGATAATAAAAAGAGCTCAGATGAAATCAGAATATGCATTGACCCAAGAGACTTGAACAAAGCATTGAAGAGACCTCACCATCCTGTGTGTACAGTCAAGGAAGTCACAGCCCTGATACTGAATGCCACTGTTTTTTCTGTCTTAGATGCAGAGTTCATTTGGCAAGTGATGCTTGATCACAAATTTTCACTACTGACTACATTCAGTACTTCATTTGGTAGCTATAAATTTCTCAGGATGCCTTTTGGAATACATTTGCAAGTGAAGTCTTTCAGTGTGCAATGGAACAAATGTTTTCAGGTTATCCATGTGCCATAATAGTAGATAATTTATTGGTTGGAGGTAATGGTGAAGCAGAGCATGACAAACATTAAGAAAGTTATAGACAAAGCAGGTGAAGTGAACTTGAAGCTATATCCTCTGAAGTGTAAATTCAGACTACCAAAAATGACATATGTAAGTAATTTATTCACTAACTCTGGCTTATGACCTGATCCATCAAAGCAAGCAGCCATTGTTGAGATGCCAGCCCTGGAGAATGTCTAAGCCCTACAGTGTTTCCTTGGTATGGTTTACTGTTTGGGCAAGTTTACAGCAGACTTTAGTGAGTCGACAGTGCCTTTAAGAGAGCAGGCATGCAAAAATATTGAATGGTCATGGTTTGAACAGTGCCAGAGAGCATTTGATACCATCAAGCAGAAAATTGCCACCCTGCCTTCATTAAGATACTATGATGTTCATAAACCAGTGATTCTTTCCTGTGATGCCTCAAAGCTTGATCTTGGTGCAGTTATTCTTCAAGAAGGCAGACCAGTAGCCTATGCATCCAGACCTCTTACCCAAACTGAAATGCAGTATGATCAGATTGAGAAAGAACTTTTGGCAATTGTGTTCACATGTTCGAAGTTCCATGATTATATTTATGGCCAAGCTAATCAGATCGAGACTGATCAGCAGCCTCTACTGTCTATTTTAAAGAAGCCTATGCATATAGCTCCAGCACGATTACAAAGAATGATGCCAAGATTGCAAAAGTACAACTTCAAAATGGTCTACATACAAGGCACGCTTCTTTATCTGTCTGATACCTTATCCAGATCTCCCAGAAATACAACGGAACAGCTTGATGCAGAGAATCTTGACTTCAATGTCATGGAAGTGGATAATTTTTCTACCATGAGATATGATGAGCTGAGAGATCATACAAAGACTGATCCAGTATTGCAAAAACTCAACCACTTCATTGATTTGGGATGGTCATCAAAGCAATCTTGTGTACTGCCAGAAGTGCAACCTTATTTTCCTTACAGAGATGAGATGTTGAAGGAAGATGGAATCATTTTCAAAGGTCCTAAAGTTGTTGTTCCTATTTCCTTACAACATGAATATATCCAGATTTTACATTGTGGCTACCCAGGTTCCAATTTTACCAAAAGAAAGGTGAGAGGACTAGTATTTTGGCCTTCTCTATCAAAATACAGTGATAAAGTCCTTTCATCTTGTTTGGTGTGCAATAGTACTAAACCACATTTGCAAACAGAACCACTTCAGCTAAGCCAAATTACTGAACTACTTTGGTCAACAGTAGCCACTGACACATTCGAGTGGAACAATCAGCATTACTTAGTGTTGGTAGACTCTTATCCGAACTGGATTGAGATCGATGTGCTACCTGACCTAATGTCCACTACTGTTATTACCAAGTTGAAACATAATTTCTCAGTCCATGGTAGTCCATATAAACCTATTTCTGACAACGGTACCCAGTTTACCAGTCAATTGTTTCAGAAATTTGCAAAAGAGTGGGACTTTGTTCATATTACTAGCAGTCCAGAATACCCACAGTCAAATGGCCTGGCTGAGTAAGCAGTACAGAGTGCAAAGCAATTGTTAGAGAGGTCAAAGCATGGCACTGTCAATGTCTTTTTGAATTTACTCAGTCTAAGAAATATGCATTGTGACAACATACTTGGCTTGCCTGCTCAGAGAATTCTATCTAGGTAAACCAGAACAGCCTTGCCTATTAGTTCAGCTTGCTGGTGCCTAAAGCTAAAAACAACAAATCTATCAAATCCCAACTATTCATTAAGCATTCTTTTCAGAAGTCCAGTTATGATAAAATGAGCAGATCTCTTCATCTGTTGAAAAAAGGAGAGACAGTGAGGATACAAAATGGTGAAAGGCTTCAACTGGATTGGTCAAGTGACAGGTATAAGTACCAAGCCAAGATCCTACTTCGTAGAATCAGGAGGTATAGTTTACAGGAGGAACCACAGACATCTCCTTCCTGTTGCAGAATTGATATCGCAGCATCATACCTGTGATACAGACTCTAGATCTCAGAGCAGTCCAGACATTGTTCCTGTCGAAGAATGTGTCTCAGCACCTACTTCTGTTCCTGATGATGTCCCAGATGTCTGCAACATTGAACATTCAATAAAGATAGTCCCCATTGCTAGACCTAGTTCTAATTTTTATGTCACATGACTTGGTCATACTTCCAGAACCAGTGTGAAGTACACAGCAACTTGGACGTGAATATTTATGTGTGTATAGTTTTGTATAATTGTCTGTCAAAGCATTATTTCTGTACAATTGCATGTCAATCAATGTTGTCATTAATGCATGAGCTATTTCTCAAAGAGGGAGGATGTAGAACAGTGTGTGCACTGTATCTTTAAGAAACATTTCCAAGTGTCGCTTGTGCATATAAATAGCGAGCATATGCAGGCAGCAGTGCCATTTTGAGAGAGCAGCCAGAATGTGAACATCTATGAATGTGGTAGTCAGTTTGTTTATAAGTTTATCTAAGTTTAAGTTACTATGCTTCAGTCCTGATGTGTTTGTATATAATAAAGCTGCTCGAACAGAACCCACAACTGTTAGTCTGTTTTATCATGACCAGACGAGTGACTCTCTGCAATGACCTGTAACTGGAGCTAGACACTTTGTGAACACTCATTGTACAGTGGAAAGTTCAGAGGATAAGTCAGAGAACCGATAATGTGATCCAAACACACAAAACCTTAAGGAATTTCTGAAGTTTGGATGATTAGAGATGTGTTGATAAGCATCTTGTAAATCTAGTGTTAACAGGAAACTTGAAAGAGAAAGAAGAGGTAGCGTGTTGTGAAGTGACATCATTTTGAACTTGGCTATTATCCAAACAGGTTTGGAAAGAAAGATCCTGAACTGGTCTCCAAGCATGTTTCTATCTTTGGTACTAAAAACATCCTTGAATAAAAATCTTTCCCAGCCTGGTAAGGAGGAACTGGTTCTATCACTCCTAGCAACAGCGTGTGCTGAAGGACAAGGGGAAATAAAATTCTGTTCTGGTGGATGAGAAATTATCCCATGAAAAGGAGGATTTCTTCCTATTGCCATCTGTAACCTTGATTAATGACCTTCAGAACCCATTTGTCTGAAACTATCTTTTGCCAAAGAAAAAACTTGAGTTTCAGATTTTTTGGAAGAGAAAATGGACTGCCAAGGTGGGAGGGGTGACAAGACCCCTTAAATAATTATTCTGACTTGCTGGACTACCTTTGGTTTTGGGGGAGGTGTTCCTGAATTCTTTTAGGAATCCCCTTGCCATTTCCTCTTAAACACCTGTTTACTTGCATTTTGTTGAAACTGTTTATTTTGTTTTTTTGCCGAAATTGGATGAAGGGCTAAAGGATCCCTTAGAAAATTTGGAAAAGGAGGGATGAAAATCTTAGAGATTTCCTTTATCAGTTTACTTCTTTCATCACACTTTTTAATGACCTGTGCAGCAAAGGAGCCAAAAGCTAAATCTATATCCAAAAGATAATTTAAAAATTTTATTTTTCACCTCATCTGGGAGGTTCTGGGAATGCAGCCAGGCAAACTTCCTCAAAATAGTACCAGTGGCCATAGCCCTGGAAGAAGTATCAACTGAGTCATACACACACACACACAGAAAATAGTGAACTGCGACTTGTACATTGGAAGAAACTAAATTATTTAAAGCAGGTTTTTTTCTTCACAACAAGAAACTACAAGCAAAACATTCCTCATACTTTCATGGTTAGTCAGAATAAACTTTACTATATGAGCATGACAATTTAAAATTCTGAAAATCAAAGTCACAGAAGAATACACTTTTTCTCCATAATTTTCAATGATATTCCCATCCTTATCAGAATCACTAGGATTGGAACTAACCAAATGTTTAGGAACAGTAGGATTGACTAAAACCATAGCTGCTGAGTCAGATTTGAGAATATAGTGTACACAAACTTAAAAGACTACATTCTCTTTGACTTTCTAAGGATATCAGGCTATCAGGAGGATTGCAGGCAGTGACACATGCATCTTCCAGAACTAACAGAATTGAGAATGGATGAAGGTTCTGTAAATTCCTTTTGCAACAGCCATAGTGTTTTCTGAGGGATTGAGAAAACTCAGTGTTCTCCCACTGAAAGCTTTGGTACATTCTGGAAATAATCTCTGAGAAAGAGAACCACCCACAGGGATAATCAGAAACAGAGCTCTCCTCCGAGTCTGAATCAGAATACTGAGGAGAACACCCTGTATCTGTCCCTTCATGTTCCTGTCCAGATTCCAACACTTGAAATCTCAAGAAAAGAAACATTCCTCTTTCTTTTATCTTATCTTATTTATCTATCTTTTATCTTATCCTCATCTATGCTTCCCACCTTAAACCCACTCCTTCCTCAAATCACCCCCCCCCAACTTGCTCTAAAATAAAATTCAGATTCCACCACCACCCCCTCAACTCTCTTTTAGTACTCCACTTCTTCAAATCTACATTACTGTTAGGGGACATCCACTCTAATCCAGGCTCCAACAACACCTTTACCTACCATCTCTCTCAACCTACCTCCCATCAGTCCAACTCCCCCCTAAAGTTTCACTC